>NC_057404.1:32307616-32585468 GCF_019320065.1 Cervus canadensis
ATGAGTCTTGCTGGGTACAGTAATCTGGGTTGTAGGTTATTCTCTTTCATTACTTCAAGTATGTTCTGCCATTCCCTTCTGGCCTGAAGAGTCTCTATTGATAGATCAGCTGTTATCCTTATGGGAATCCCTTTGTGTGTTATTTGTTGTTTCTCTCTTGCTGCTTTTAATATTTGTTCTTTGTGTTTGATCTTTGTTAATTTGATTAATATGTGTCTTGGGGTGTTTCGCCTTGGGTTTATCCTGTTTGGGACTCTCTGGGTTTCTTGGACTTGGGTGGCTATTTCCTTCCCTATTTTAGGGAAGTTTTCAGCTATTATCTCCTCGAGTATTTTGTCATGGCCTTTCTTTTTGTCTTCTTCTTCTGGAACTCCTATGATTCGAATGTTGGGGCGTTTCACATTGTCCAAGAGGTCCCTGAGGTTGTCCTCATTTCTTTGATCCTTTTTCTTTTTTCCTCTCTGCTTCAATTTATTTCCACCATTTTATCTTCTACTCCTTTCGCTATCTCTGTCTCCGTTTCTAACTGTGGTTCCTCCAGAGTGTTTTTGATCTCATTTATTGCATTATTCATTTTTAATTGTCTCTTTTTTTATTTCTTCTAGGTCCTTATTAAACATTTCTTGCATCTTCTCAATCTTTGTTTCCAGGCTATTTATCTGTAACTCCATTTGTTTTCAAGATTTTGGATCATTTTTATTATCATTATTCTAAATTCTTTTTCAGGTAGATTCCCTATCTCCTCCTCTTTTGTTTGACTTGGTGGGCATTTTTCATGTTCCTTTACCTGTTGGGTATTTCTCTGCCTTTTTCATCTTGTTTAGATTGCTGTGTCTGGACTGGGCTTTCTGTATTCTGGAGGTCTGTGGTTCCTTTTTATTGTGGAGGTTTTACCCAGTGGGTGGGGTTAGACGATTGGCTTGTCAAGGTTTCCTGGTTAGGAAAGTTTGCGTTGGTGTTCTGGTGCGTGGAACTTGATTTCTTCTCTCTGGAGAGCAATGGAGTGCTCAGTAATGAGTTTTGAGATGGGTCTATGTGTTAGGTGTCACCTTGGGCAGCCTGTATGTTGACGTTTAGGGCTATGTTCCTGCGTTGCTGGAGAATTTGCTTGGTATGTCTTGCTCTAAAACTTATTGGCTCTTGGGTGGTGGTTGGTTTCAGTGTAGGTATGGAGGCTTTTGGACGGTCACTTATTACTTAAAGTTCCATGTAGTCAGGAGTTTTCTGGTGTTCTCAGGTTTTGGGCTTAAGTTTCCTGCATCTGGATTTCAGTTTTATTCTTCCTGTAGTCTCAGGACTTCTCCAACTATACAGCACTGATAATAAAACTTCTAGGTTAATGGCGAAAAGATTCTCCCCTGTTAGGGACACCCAGAGAGGTTCACAGAGTTACATGAAGAAGAGGAGAGGGAGGAGAGAGATAGTGTTGAGCAGGAGGAGAAAAAGGGGGACTCAAGAGGAGAGAGACAGATCTACGCAGTTGTCTGTTCCCAGAGTGTTCTCTGTAGCCCAGACACCCACCAAGATTCACAGAATTGGATTGGGAAGAAAAGGGGAAAGGAGGAAATAGAGGTATTCTGAGGTAGAAAACAGAGAGTCAAGATTGGGAGAGAATAATCAACACACTCCTGAATAAAAATGGGAACTGAATATTGGATTCTTAAATGTTCACAATTTATATCATATATTGAAAAACAAAAATTAAAAATCTAGAGTAGAGATTAGACTCTTAAAAATACTATATTAAAAACAAAAACAAAAACACACACATAAAATTTTAAAAATATATATGAAGTTCAGTTTAAAAAATAGGGCTTCTCTTCTTTTTTTTTTTTTGGTAAGATTATAGTGTATTGAAAATGAAAATTAAGGAGTAGTAGAGGAGTACTAGAGGACTTTAAAAGAAATAAGAGAAAAAGAAAAATAGAAAATAGAAGAGAAAAAGGAGAAAAAAAGAAAAAAAAAAAAAGAATTTTCCCTAATTAAAAAAATCGTAAAAATCTATGAAAATGAAAGTTAAGGAGTAATGGGGGAGTAATAGGGAATTTTAAAGGAAAATAAAAGAGAAAAAATAAATAAATAAATAAATAAATAAAATTTTTTTTCTTATTTTAAAAAAAAAAAAGTAAAAATATATCTAGGAATTTCTCTGGAGCTGTTGCGGTCAGTGTCGGTTCGGCTCAGTTTCAGATATCTCCTCGTTCCAGCTTACACTTCTCGATATCTACAGGCCTCTTCCGGTGTAATCGGTGTTTCCTACAGGGATTTTAATCTGTCGCGCTGCTCTCTTCTGAAGCGGTTCCCTTTGTTTATTTGGCTTCTGTTTGCCGATTTCTTCAGAGCCTCATTTCCGCCCTGACACAGGCGGGCGGACGTGGACTCTTATGCAGGTAGCTAGTTCTGTCGCCCTGCTGGGAGGGGCTGGCGCTGCGGGGAGAGGCTGGCGCTGCTTTCTCGGTCTGCGCTGCTCAGGATCCCGGCTGCTTTGTATGGAGCGCGCTGCGCGCTGCGCGCAGCTCCAGCCCTCGGGTGTTCCACAAAAGCGCCGAACAAAAGGCTGCATCCGCTCTTGTGCCTTCCCCGTCAGAGCGGTCCAGGCAGCTAGGGGCTTGACAGGCGCACTCTCTCCAGGTGCGGCGTGCCCAGTCCCTTCCACGGTCCCAATCTCGGTTTCCGACGGCGCCAGTTGGGTGCGTGCGCCTTCTGCCCTCTGCGTCCCCAGCCCCAGTCCCCGCCCGCGCCGGTCGGGTGCCTGCGCCCTGTGTCTCGCCGCGACCTGCTCCCGCCTCCGGCGGGTCTGGGCCGGTCAGCAGTCTGCGAGCTCTTCTCTGGACTTTCTCGGTCCCTTAGTTCTGCGAAGGCCGGCAGCGTGTTCGGGCCGGTTAATTTTCTCTCTCTTCCCTGCTCTCCCACAGTTCAAGTTGGCAACTCACAAAAGCTCCCTCCAATTGTCCTCAGGGCACTCAGGCCCAGACCCTACCCCAAGCAATGCTGCCCGCTCCTCTCCGTGCCACCCCCACTTGCTGGTGGCGGATGCGGGTGTCTGGGGTACTTTTCTGCTGAGAGTTGCTTTTAGGCACGTAATCTGTGGGTTTTATTTATTGTTTCCCTCCCAGTCAGGTTGCCCTCCTAGATTCAAACACTTCCCCCAGGCCCGCCAGTGCGAGGATTTCCCGGTGTCTGGAAACGTCCTCTAAAGACTCCCTTCCCGGGACGGATCTCTGTCCTTAGCTCTTTTGTCTCACTTTTTATCTTTTATATTTTGTCCTACCTCCTTTCGAAGACAATGGGCTGCTTTTCTGGGCGCCTGATGACCTCAGCTAGCGGTCAGAAGTTGTTTTGTGAAGTTTGCTCTGCGTTCAGCTATTCTTTTGATGAATTTGTAGGAGAGAAAGTGGTCTCCCCGTCCTACTCCTCCGCCATCTTGGCTCCTCCCCCCTGTTAGTTTTCTGAATGTTGAGCTTTAAGCCAACTTTTTCACTCTCCTCTTTCACTTTCATCAAGAGACTCTTCACTTCTGCCATAAGGGTGGTGTCATCTGCATATCAGGGGTTATTGATATTTCTCCCAGCAATCTTGATTCCAGCTTGTGCTTGTTCCAGCCCAGCGTTTCTCATGATGTACTCTGCATATAAGTTAAATAATCAGGGTGACAATATACACCCTTGACTAACTCCTTTTCCTATTTGGAACCAGTCTGTTGTTCCATGTCCAGTTCTTCCTGACCTGCATACAGGTTTTTTAAGAGGTAGGTCAGGTGGTCTGGTTTTCCCATCTCTTGAAAATTTTTCCATAGTTTATTGTGATCCACACAAAGGCTTTGGCATAGTCAATAAAGCAGAAATAGATGTTTTTCTGGAACTCCCTCGCTTTTCTGATAATCCAGCAGATGTTAGCAATTTGATCTCTGGTTCCTCTGCCTTTTCTAAAACCAGCTTGAACATCTGGAAGTTCACGTTTCACATATTGCTGAAGCCTGGCTTGGAGATTTTTAGCATTACTTTACTCGCATGTGAAATGAGTGCAACTATGTGGTAGTCTGAGCATTCTTTGGTATTACCTTTCTTTAGGAATGGAATGAAAACTGACCTTTTCCAGTCTTGTGGCCACTGCTGAGTTTTCCAAATTTGCTGGTATGTTGAGTGAAGCCCTTTCACAGCATCATCTTTTAGAATTTGAAATAGCTCCACTGGAATTGCATCACCTCCACTAGTTTTGTTTGTAGTGATGCTTTCTAAGGCCCACTTGATTTCACATTCCAGGATGTCTGGCTCTAAGTGAGTGATCACACCATCGTGCTTATAGGGGTCATGAAGATCTTATTTGTACAGTTCTTCTGTGCATTCTTGCCACCTCTTAATATCTTCTGCTTCTGTTAGGTCCATACCATTTCTATCCTTTTTTGTGCCCATCTTTGCATGAATTGTTCCATTGTTATCTCCAATTTTCTTGAAGAGCTTTTTAGTCTTTCCCATTCTGTTGTTTTCCTCTATTGGCTTTGCATTGATTGCTGAGGAAGGCTTTCTTATCTCTACTTGCTATTCTTTGGAACTCTGCATTCAAATAGGTATATCTTTCCTTTTCTCCTTTGCTTTTTGCTTCTCTTCTTTTCACAGCCTTTTGTAACACCTCCTTAGACAGCCATTTTGCTTTTTTGAATTTGTTTTTCTTGGGAATGGTCTTCCTCCCTGTCTCCTATACAATGTCACGAACCTCCGTCCATAGTTCATCAGGCACTCTGTCAGATCTAGTCCCTTATATCTATTTCTCACTTCCACTGTATAATCATAAGGAATTTTATTTAGGTTATACCTGAATGGTATGGTCAGTTGTATTGTTGAATATTTCACATTTTTAATATGTCTTTACTAAGCAGTAGTTTTCAATTCTGATAGAAATCAACTTAATCTTTTTTCTAAAATGATTATTACCATTTATGACTTGTCTAATAAATATTTGCCCATTCTACATCACTAATATATTTACTTGTGTTTTCTTCTTGAAACATAATAGTTTTAGCTTTTATAGCCTTAGTATTTAAATTTCAATTTTTAACCCACTGTATTAGTTAGTGTTCTCCAGAGAAATAGAAACAGAGATATACATATATATACAGACGTAGAGAAGTATGTTGCTATATACAGGCTATATTTAAGTCATGTAGATGTATCAATAGGATATAAATAATTTAATCACATGTATCAATCTTATAATGTATAAATCAGTACATGTACACCATAAATATACTGTGGTATACATATATACCATAGATACATGTATGCCATAGTATACCATAGGCACACATTTATGTGTACATATACATCTCTATATAAATCATATACCTCTATGTGAAGAGTGCTTCAGGTGATTATGAAGACTTATAATTTCCATGTTATTTTAAGAGATCCAGGAAAACTGATGGTATAGTTTCTGTCCAAGTTTGAAGGCCTGAGAACCAGGAGAAGTGATTGTATCAGTTCATGATAAGTCCAAAGACTTGAGGATTAGAGAATATATGATGTAAGTCCCAGGCTGAGGGCAGAAGAAAGATATTCCAGTTTAAACACTAAGTCAGTGAATGCACATTCTCCATTCTTCTGCCTTTCTATGCTGTTTAAGCTCTCAAGGGATTGGATGATGCCTGCTCCCATTGAGGAAGGCAGTTTGCGTTAGTCTACAGATTCAAACACTGATCTTACCCAGAAATACCCTCACAGATAAACCTAGAAATAATGTTTAATGAGCTACCTGTGCACTCCATGAGCCGATCAAGTGGACAGATAAAATTAAGTCTCAGCCTCATCTTTAGTTAGGACTTCCCTGGTGGCTCAGATGGTAAAGTGTTTGCCTACAAAGCAGGAGACCTGGCTTGGATCCCTGGGTTGGGAAGATCCCCTGGAGAAAGAAATGGCAATCCACTCCAGTCCTCTTGCCTGGAAAATCCCATGGATGGAGGAGCCTGGTAGGCTACAGTCCATGGGGTCACAAAGAGTCAGACACAACTGAGTGACTTCACTTTCCCTTTCATTTTGAGTTAATTTTTGTATGTGGTGACTGATAGGGCTAACCTATTCAATATTTTGTTATTTTTCATGATTATCTAAATATGAATATTTTCCTTATAAGAAATGATGATGTGTGGATAAAGATAAAAATAAACTGTCAATTAGGTTTCCTAAAATAAAATATTTAAATTTATATTTATAATATAAAATCTATGTTATTTGAACATCATTTCAGTTCAGTTGCTTAGTCATGTCTAACTCTTTGTGACCCCATGGACTGCAGCATGTCAGGCTTCCCTGTCCATCACCAACTCCTGGAGCTTGCTCAAACTCATATGTATCAAGTCGGTGATGCCATCCAACCATCTCATCCTCTCTCATTCCCTTCTCGTGTGCCTTCAATATTTTCCAGCATCATGGTCTTTTCCATTGAGTCAGTTCTTCACATCAGGTGGCCAAAGTGTTGGAGCTTCTGCTTTAGCATCAGTTTTTCCAGTGAATTATCCAGCACTCACTTCCTTTAGGACACGCTGGCTTAATCTCCTTGAGGTCCAAGGGACTCTCTAGGGTCTTCTCCAACACCACAGTTCTAAAGCGTAAGTTCTTCAATGGTCAGCTTTCCTTATGGTGCAAGTCTCACATCCATACAACACTGCTGGAAAAACCACAACTTGGACTAGACAGACCTTTGTTAGCAAAGTAATGTCTCTGCTTTTTAATATGCTGTCTAGGTTGGTCATAGCTTTTCTTCCAAGGAGCAAGCGTCTTTGAATTTCATGGCTGCAGTCACCATCTGCAGTGAATTGGAACCCAAGAAGATAAAGTCCCTCACTATTTCCATTGTTTCCCCATCTATTTGCCATGAAATGATGGGACCGAATGCCATGATCTTCGTTTTTTGAATGTTGAGCTTTAAGCCAGCTTTTTCACTCTCCTCTTTCACTTTCATCAAGAGGCTCTTTAGTTCCTTCCTCTTCACTTTCTGCCATAAGGGTGGTGTCATCCGCATATCTGAGGTTATTGATATTTCTCCTGGTAATCTTGATTCCGGCTTGTGCTTTGTCCAACCCAGCATTTCACATGATGTACTCTGCATGGAAGTTAAATAAACAGGGTGACAGTGTACAGCCTTGACTTACTCCTTTCTCTATTTGGAACCAGTCTGTTGTTCCATGTCCCGTTCTGTTGCTTCTTGACCTGCATACAAATTTCTCAGGAGACAGGTAAGGTGGTCTGGTGTTCCCATCACTAAGAATTTTCCTCAGTTTCTTGTGAACTACACAGTCAAAGCCATTGGTGTAATCAATAAAGCAGAAGTAGATGTTTTTCTGGTATTCTCTTCCTTTGAACTCCAAGGCCAAATTTCCCTCTTACTCCAGGCATCTCTTGACTTCCTACATTAGCATTCCAGTACCGTATAATGAAAAGGACATTTTTGGGGGATGTTAGTTCTAGAAGGTCTTTTAGGTCTTCATAAAACCATTCAACTTCAGCTTCTTCAACATTACTGGTTGAGGCATAGACTTGGATTACTGTGATATTGAATGGTTTGCTTTGGAAACGAACAGATCATTCTTTTATGTGATTGCACCCAATTACTGCACAGAAATATATCTCTTACATCATTGTTAGATATGTGTATAACTGTGTGCTATAGAATAAATGAACTATTTAACATGCTCAGTTGACTTTATTTCATAAGCTTTTAAGGCATTATCTATAACAAGGTAGAAGTAATATATAAGCATAGGAAGCAAACTGAATAAACAAAGAAGAATTATACACATTTTCCTTAGAACTGCATTAAGTATAAGAATTCCTATTTACTGCTTGTTGAATCTGCCTTGTGTGAGCTGTGGTGGATATATCTCCCTGATACTGTCATAGGTTATGTAATTTTTTCATTGAAGTGGAAGAGGATTTGAGTGAAACAGTCTTAATTCTTTATGTGGGAGAAGTATAAGACAAAAACCAGTTTTTTTTTTGAGTCTTCACTCTTATATTTTCTTTGCAGTTCCAGTTCTTATTATGAGCCTCATTTTCATGTATGTGTTTTTGCAAAGCTGTCTATTGATTTCATCAACCAAATACCTGCTTAGATAAATAAAGGTTCAATCAAGGATAGAATTTGTTTAATCTTCAGCGGTAACTCTTTTATTACACAGTATGTTTCTACTGCTTTATTTAAAGAACAGCAGTGGTATGTGGTATGTGTGAAGAACATGTTCACAGAAGTATGATTTCTGTTTTCTCCACAGATTCCATGGTAGAGTGTGGTGACTTTTGTTTTTACAAACAGTTCACTGATCTTGCGAAGAAAATTGCATCAACGTGAATAAATATTTGTTCATTAGCTGTGCCTAATTAACATAAATAAAACTGATGAACCTAATGTTGAGTGTGCTATTGCAGGGTTTCTACTCTATAAGCACCCCTCAGCATTTATGATCTATTAAATAATTTATTCAGCAAACATTCGTTGAGTAACATGTATTGATCTAAGACTTTGTTAAGTGCTGTGGATCAAAAAACTTAGCATCACGAAAGTAGATTGGTTAAACAAATAGTTGAATGATAGATACTTTGACAAAGGTTATGGGCAGTTGTAGAATAGACAGATTCTTTGGCTGGAGCAGAGAGACCCACGGAGAATAATGAATAATGAATTTGAAGAGATCATTGGAATGGCAGAAGTTAAAAGAGGTTAGATTTAATGCCATAATATAACACTACAAATACAAATATGGATTTCAGAATCAGGAAAGGAGATCTCTTTATGATGTTTCACATTTGTAGTTTGAGCCTGGCAGTTTGGTGTGGTAGAGCTATTCTGTACTTTAATTATAGTTCTATAATGTAATAGCTAAATGTCTTCAATAATAGAGTAGTAACTTCTGGCAAGAATCAAGCTCTGGCCATGAGAGTGAAATGACAATGCAGTTTTATTTGATCATTTCAAGGATCTGTAAGGTAATGTATTTTTTCTGTTTTAGTTTTTTTTTAATTAATTGGTAAGTAAAAATTATTGAGTGTTATTCTATGAGTTCCTACTTTTATCTTCCACATGTAAATTGCTCCATGTGACAAAGTCCTCAATGAATGCAAATTATACCATATGATAATAACAAATAAATGGAATTGTGGTTGCATTAAAAACTGTTTTGATACTGGAGAGGGGGAAGTGTTGATTTGAAAGCAGCACTGTGTGTATGGAAGATAAAATGCTAATTTCCCTTAGGGCTGTGGGGAAATTTTGGCATCTTTCACTTTAAAGAGAGAGTCACTGAGAAGATGATATTTTTCATGTATCTAATATCCTGTATTCCTTAAAATTCCAGTTTAAGTTAAGGAAAAATGAGTAACTATTTCAGTTATTAAGGAGTTTTAAAATCATTGGTGTAACTGCTCGTTTTAATGGAACAAAAGTTTCAGAGGCCCCAGGAAGAAATGGCAGGGGAAAGCACAAGTGGGAGTAGAAGTGTTGGGAGAGAGAAGTGTGGAGTTGAGAGTCTAGGATAGGACATACTGTGGAGGTAAATGTGGACTTACCAGGAAGGACATATATCTCTGGCAGGAAACAGATACCAGGGTACTTGATCAGAGTTGTGAAATCAACAATTCCTGGATTTAAGACAATAAGGTAAATTATCCAGAAGTAGAGATATCTGTCATTTTAAGACAATTGTATATGTTGCCAAAATGTAAATACAATAACTCCCTAACCATAGGTTGCTGTATTCCCCCAAGTAAAAAAGATATAGTAATTTACAGAAGCACATTTTTACTTGAGATGGAAAAGTTTTAGATGCACACACATGTACAGTGGCATATTTTTGTCCTGAGTAACTATACTTGAATATATTACA
Source organism: Cervus canadensis (assembly GCF_019320065.1). Classification (NCBI taxonomy): domain Eukaryota; kingdom Metazoa; phylum Chordata; class Mammalia; order Artiodactyla; family Cervidae; genus Cervus; species Cervus canadensis. The sequence goes on from NC_057404.1 coordinate 32,317,488, forward strand.
AACAATTCGACTTCTGAATCACTGATTTCTACTTTTGTTCTATGGCTGTTTGTATGCCCATTTACTTGATTATATTTACTTTAAACCACATGAAAATACAGTATTTTTTATTACTGTATTAAACTATAGTCTACTTTTTGGTTAAATATATTGGGTTAAACAAAAATTGAATTTAAACTTCTAAATTATAAAAATTGAATTTAAACTTTTGTTCATTTTAGTGAGTAGAATTTGCTGGAAAGGAAATGCATATACACATACACAGACCTATATACAGACACAGATATTTTAGTTCAAAATCAAATGTTCTAAATGAAAGTGATGTTCTATAAACATTTATTTTGCTTTGAGACTAAAAGAATGATTATTTTTGCTTCAATTTATTTATTTATTTTTTATTTTTTTACTTCCTTTTCAGTGGCCAAGGGACCTGGGTGGGCTTATGTAATGAACAGAAAAAAAGAAAATGCCTGTCTATTCTTTGACACCAGGACTTTTCACCAAAGAAAGTTGTGAATATTAATTAATGTGATTTGCTCAGCTCCTCCAAACACAAATGTTGTCTGGGCCAGCCCTAATGGAGCTTCAGCTATGCCTTTACCAATGTGGCTAATCAAATTCCCTGTACAGTCCTTTTTCTGGGTTTACTGTTTGCTCAGAAGACACACTCATTTCCTTTGAACATTTCTTTCTGACAAATATGGTGCCAAAGTTAGAAATATGGGGCATTCACATTTTAATGAGATGAAATATTTTAAGAGAGGAATTAAAAACATTTATCAGTAGCTACTGAACAGCCATCTAGCTACCAGCATAACAGGAATAAGGATTGTCCTGTTTAAACTCAGATTTAAATCATGAGCAGATCTACTCTCAGTGAATATCATTTATTTAATTGATTATATTGCCATGGACACAGGTCATGATATGGCTTACTATTATGTTTAATAACACTTTGACCATATATAGTATATTTAACTCTGGATTTAATATTTTATAATAGTTATAATAAAGGCTAAAGCTTCTTTTTCATGTAAAAATGTGGAAGAAAATAAATTACTAGCCTAATAGCTAAATGATATCATAAATGGTCACAATATATTAGCATACTCCATAGCTATTTGGAGATAAAATTTACAGAATTAGAATCTTAGTTTTCTTTCTCCTACTCCTGTGTTTTACGTGTCTGAACAAAGATACACATCTACAAGCTACTTCAATTTGCCACAGCATGCACAGATCTTCAGATACAAATTTCAGCTAATTATATTCAGAATAAAAGGAAAATGCTCTGAATGACAATGAGGGAGACTCATTTTTTTCAAAGCCTGTGCCAAGAGAAGACTATCAGCTTTTTCTCGATAATAAATAAAAATATGTAAGTCCCATGTAACTAAACCAAGAAAAAATAGAGCTCTCTTGCCATTTCATTATTTTTCTTTTCTTCATCTGTAGATGAATTCTGGTATTAAAATGAGGCATGCCTAATTTTAAACATTTTACTTCTCCAAACTGTAATTTAGTCAAATAAATACACAGTGGTATAATTTAAGCTGGTACCATGTAAAGTAGAAACATATACTTTTAAAGTATTAAGAGGATCTTGAACATCTATTCAACAATTTAATGGCATGATATATTCATATTTTAGTGGACTAGCAAAATAATGCAAAATATTAATTAGGGGAAAATAGCATCTTCAAATTCAGCTTGTTGCTTATTGAAGCATCAAGAAGAAATACAAATGAAGAGATTAAAGGAAAAAAGGTTAAGTGACAGTCGAGGGCCTAGGAAGTCACAGAAGCAGATGAACATGACAAGAATCCAAGAATATGATTCATACAGGTTGTGTGATAGCCTGTAGATGAAATACATAAGTGAGGTCCTCATGCCTTCCCTCACCACCAACTTTCAAGCATCCCTGAAAAATCACTTTTCCTTTTCTAAAATATGGGTCGTAATTAAAAGCAAACTCTTCTTGTACTATTTGAAAGAACTAGCACAACAATTTATTACTAGAATACTTCAGCCTACTTTTTGACACTTTTGATTTGATAACTGAAAATTCAGTACTATCAGCTGCCAACAAATTGATGATTTATATAAAAAAATAAATGTACTATGGACATTTCAATTTTTATCTGCTCTGGATTACTTTGCTATAAAATATTTTGATAAATTATCTTTTTTAGATATAGTATAAATTTAGATGTAATCAAAGTGGTATATTGCAACTTTGATCTGTAGCTCTATATCATTTATGTTATCTTTTAAAAACAATTACTCTTAATTGTCAAAAGAAAGGATCCTTTAAAACAGAAGTTAAGTACTCACATTAATACAACTTCCAGAAGCAGCACAGTTTTAGCATGTGATTTATTGATTTTCACTGCATGGGAAATCTCTCAGGAAATTGTCCTCCACAGAAGGTGATGGAGTAATTATATGCTAGATTAAGACAACTTTCCCTGATTAGACTGTGATGATTTAAAATTTTTAGTGCATTCTGAAACATTTCTGTAATTGTTAACTGTATGCTGTTATACAAACCAATTTAACTAAGTCTTGTTTTCCTGCCACTGGGTTTGAATGATTTGAAAAGTTTTGTTGTGGTAGGGGGCATGAAGTTCCTAGCATGTATTTTTTTTCAGGTAGTGTTAGTACTTTTGTGAGTCATAGCTTCTTTATACTTGGAAGAGATAAATGGAGACCAATAGATAGTAGTGTCTCAACGATTTTGAAACACTGTTTGGTAATGGTATTAAAAACACTCAAGTTGTCTCTATACAACTCTATACAACAATTTTCTGTAGCATGTGGCTCTGGCCTAACAAATCACAATGTCATGTGGATACAGACATAAAAATGGATATGATATAAAGAACATAGGGCATTAATTTAATACTAAAGTTATGTATGAAACAAAATTATGTTTTATAAAAGTAAAATAATATGGCATTTCAAAGCCTTTACATCAAAATGAGTATTATTACTTTAAAGTCAGTAACATGGAAGTAGTTCTGATTTAGTTACTGCCATTTACATGCTTTGTAAAAGCATCATCTGATAATAACATCGATATCCTGTGTTTAAAGTAGAGAGAAAGAGGGAAGGTATATTGGGGTACGATGTTATGTATGAAAACCATTGGTTATTTAAACACAGCCTTATGTGGTAACCATTGGTTCACTTTACTGGGGAATCCAAGACAAACTGGTCTTCAGCTCTTCAGATGTAGAATTTAGAATACTTAAAAAAAAAAAAAGGATACTCAAAAAATTATTTCATTTAAGTGGCCTAACTTACATTAATAATCTTGGGAGAGAGTTACTTGTAAGTAAAAATCATAATATACTATTTCTATGTAGTTACCAAAATACTCGTATCTGTCACCTAGATATTCCCTTCCTGATCAGTAGTTGAGAAAACTAAGTGAACAATGACAGAGCATTTGGGAACAGAAAATTGATTATCTAAATGGATAATACATTGGGGTTAAAGTTAGAAGTGATAAGTTCACTTCTGTCCTACAGCTAGTGTTCTCCAGTACACAAAATACTCAGACTCCAGATCCATTAACATTCCTGGGAAATGCTGTCTTGTACTTGTCAAATTCCAAATCTTTACATCTGTTTCTGTAGTCAGCATATAGATAGACAAGTTTTCTTCAGTTTCCACATTCTTCCTTCACAAAAGGTACAACAAAATTTATTAAATTCACTTTCTTGCTTATAAACAGATTCTGACACTGACATTGATATCAGACTATGACCTTGGTTGAACCTCTTCTGTGTTCCTGAATTTTGTAACAGCATATTTTGATGAAAACTCTTGCATTATTCTTCTAGATGGTAGAGAATATCCATGAGATTATTCATCATACTTTCATGCTGAAAATTCTAAAGGTATCCTAGTGTGGAAACCATGTATGCAGTACTTTAAAAAATTGCCTTATGTTAATCATAGTAGTAGTATATATATGGAAGAAAAGATCAAAGTTAAGTGTAAAACAAACATAAGATCATTTTTATTCAGAAATAAATGCTACCAGTCAGTAATGATTTATCTTTATAGGAGGATCTATAGAACAGCAAAAGATTCTTCAAATTGGTATGCATGACATTAAGCCTAGCTGTAGATAGTAATTTGCTCAGCTAGACTACATTGTAAAGGGCTGGTTTCAGTTCAGAAACTGCCAAGAATGAAGACGCAGAGTTTCAAGTTTGCTTTTACTTTGGTTTATGTAAACCAAACAAGAAGCCGTGCAAAGATAAATGATACATGTGTAAGTGAATACAGCTTTTCATACCTCCTTAGTTTCTCACAGAGAGGGAACCAAAATTTGGATGCCAATGCAGCCCTTGAATATGTATCCTGATTTTATTACTGTTAGAATAGAGGAGGAATCATAGCTTCACTTAACCATTTACTTATTACTTTGCTATGCAATTCCTTACCTTTCCATGGACACATTCATTTATTCTCTTTCTACCCCACAATCTCTGTATAATACCTTTATATATATATATATATGCAAATATATTTTCCTTGCATATACCTCTTTGCCTTTTAAGAAAAGTATGATTTTTTTCTGTTGAATTAGATTTAAGTGAGAATATATGCTACGTAAAACAAAAGATGATTTCACTGTTGCATTTATGCAGAAAAGTAATTTGAATATTTTCTTCATTAGGGACAAACCTGTGCCTTAAAATTAGTCATTTTACCATTAGAAATTACAGTATTATTGAGGCTACTTTGGTTAACTTTTTCAAAGGTTACTAATTATTTTAATTTGTAACTTCTGAGATGATAATATTTGTATCTCAACTATTGTGTGAGGTTGTCAAGTGGATGAATCTTTGAAATAGCTGTGGGCAGAGTATATATCATTATCAGCTAACATGACAGCATAGAGGCATTATTCATATTACTAATGACACAAGCAGAAAAGAAGAATGAGAACACTTTTTTATAACCATTCTTCCTATTTCCTTCTTTATGTGTTTAAGCTTAAAAATGTCAACAGAGATGTTCAGAGGAAATTTTGAAGTGTGATGGAAGTTATGACAAATTATAAATTTATTTTAAGATCACCCTACTTAAAAGTCTCAGTGGACTTACAGAAAATCTTATAGCCTAATATTTTCTTTTTTTCCTAGGTAAACTCCCTGCAATTCTAATACCACCTTGGTGCTAATAATTAATCTACTTTTATAAATATTTTTTTAATGCAACTACTTCACCTCAAGTTTCAGTTCAGAGTGATTCTTGTGAAAATAATTTTTGGCGTGGGTTTTGGGACAATGAGCCAAATGCCTCATTTCTGCATGATCAGTTATTGATGGCAATGCAAACTACACTAATATTCTGAAATGAGGCAGAAATTTATTATCCAAGTTAAACACCCATTTTATTTGTCCCTTCAATTTCCAAAGCAAACCTGCCAGATTAACCAGCTTTAAAATATTTTAAAATTTAATTCCAGACACTTCTATTGTACTCATTGACTAGATAGTAATTCTTGTCTTAATATTGCTATTGTTTTAATTTCTCAACTGAAATCATGTGTTACACAAGTAAATTATTATGAACAATAAATGGCAGAAAATATTAGTTAATGTAACCAATTAAATGAGGTTTTCTTTAGTTCATGAGTAAAGTTAAATGCATAGTTCTTATTTTTTATAATTTAAGTCAGTTAAGCTTTGATTTGGATCAATAAAGACATTATACTGCAACACCACATTCTGTACTTTATATATTACCCATTGTCAACCAAAGTAAAAAAAGCAAGTGTTTGAGGTTTATCAAATACTTTAAATTAGGGAAGTCTAAAGTGGGTGTTTTTATTAGTTGCAAATGAATATGCTTATTTTTCTATTTTATTCTCCTGTAAAACTTCCAGTGAGGTCCTAAGCCTATCTCAACCTCACATGTATTTCCTTTCTCTAAAAATAAAGTGAATGATAAGTAATATAAGAAGTAGCCAAATTGAAAAGAGGCTAGTGCAGCCAGTTTTCTTATTAAATATTTTTGAAATAAGCCTTTGAATGTAGTCAATATTGAATCTTATGCATGGAAAGTACTGGGTCTCTTAGTGAAATTTAAGTATATATTTACTGTTTGAAACAGAATAATTTTAATATGATGATTCTCCATAATGACTAAGATGATTGTCTGTAAATCAATCTCTGTATCTGTTAGCTAGCTATGTTAATACAATAAGCAAAATCCAAGAAATGTGTTTTGAGTATATATATGCACATAAAATATAGGCAGCATATTAAAAATCAGAGACATTACTTTGTCAACAAAGGTCTGTCTAGTCAAGGCTATGGTTTTTCCAATGGTCATGTATGGATGTGAGAGTTGTACTATAAAGAAAGCTGAGTGCCGAAGAATTGATGCTTTTGAAGTGTGGTGTTGGAGAAAACTCTTGAGAGTCCCTTGGACTGCAAGGAGATCCAACCAGTCCATCCTAAAGGAGATCAGTTCTGGGTGTTCATTGGTAGGACTGATGTTGAAGCTGAAACTCCAATACTTTGGCCACCTGATGCGAAGAGCTTATTCATCTGATAGCACCCTGGTGCTGGGAAAGATTGAGGGCAGGAGGAGAAGGGGACGACAGAGGATGAGATGGTTGGATGGCATCACCGACTCAATGGACATGGGTTTGGGTAGACTCTGGGAGTTGGTGATGGGCAGGGAGGCCTGGCGTGCTGTAGTTCATGGGGTAGCAAAGGTTCGGACACAACTAAGCGACTGAACTGAAAATATAATTATAAAAATTACATATGTGCTAATCACATTCAAGCAAATGAAGAAATGAAATAACTTTGAGTTGTATCTACCTCTTTGTGGTATTTCTAGTTTCTCTATATATTACTTTATAAAGCCAGGGGAAAGGAAAAACAAAAGTCAGTGACAAGTACTAAAATATAACTATTAAATCTAGAAGTTTGTCAGTGGAACATGATTGCAAGGCATTTTCCTGCCAAGAAGCATGGCATAAAGCAAAGAAGTACACAACTAGGAAAAATAGGGGAAGAATGAATTTAGGAATATCTGTAATGTATAAATGGTTTGTTAAGTTATGCTCCCAAATAGCTTTAAATCCTGATTAATGAATAATATTTGAAATTTCCTGGACTGCTTATAATAGCAACTTTATTGCTATAGAATAATATATATTCTATTGTTTACAAAAAAAAAACTATTGTTGGCTAATGTGTAAGTACCATAGTTGGAAAATTTAAAAATATCTCCTTATTGGGAAATTAAGACTTACTTACCTACTGAGTAACAAAATTCACTTGTTATTTTAAGTTCACAAGTTACCCTGCTATTGAGTTCATTAAATACAATGGATATAAAGTAGACCAACATAGTTATATTGACTAGCTTTTATGCAGTTCATATGCTAGGGACTGAAACCTAGCTCTTCAGGCACCACTCAAACACAGGGCCCTGCTCTTCAGCCTTTAATACCAGAGAAGTGACTTGAGACTTTAAAAAATGCTAGTCTCTTGACTGACAAAAATATGAAATGACAGGAGTAATTTCAAATAGCTCCTAGAAAATTAATCATAATATGTATTAATAGCATCTTCTTTGTTAATAAGGAGCAGGACATTAATAAATACAGGGCAAAGAAAATGGACTTCAGAGTTCAGATCAGCTATGCAAAGAGATGAAAATCATATGAAATTATGAAAGGTTAGAGATAACATTTCTTTTAAAGCTTGAATATACTGCCTGGTAAGTAACTGAGAAATTCACATAGAATTTTCCTTTCATTCTGAAGATTATTCTTTTAGGAGAACTATGAACATCAGTAACTTTTCAGTATGACTACTAGAAGCCTTTATTTAGTGTGCAGGCAAAGCTACTGCCTCGTATTTTAACATCTTTGTTGGAAAAAGCCTCTTCACAAAGATGTCCTGTTTTGTTTGTGCTTGTTTCTATTTGTGTGGGTGTGTTATTTGCCTTTTAAAAATTATTTTTGTTTTGGGAAAATTCACATAACAAAATTTACCTTCTTAACCTTATTTAAGTATGTACTTCAGTGGAATTAAGTAATTCAATTTGTAGTGCAACCATCAACACCATCTATTTCCAGAATTCTTTTCCTCTTGTAAAACTGAAAATCTATATTCATTAAACAAATCCTCACTCCCTTCTTTCCCCTGCCCCTGGTAACCACATTCTGTTTTCTGTCTCTATGATTTTGACAACAGTAATAACTCATATAAATGAAATCATAGAGTATTTTTTTTTTTTTTTACAACTGGCTTGTTTTACTTAGTATAATGTCCTCAAGATTCATGCATATAGTAGCATGTGTCAGAATTTTCTTCCTTTGTAAGTCTGAGTCATAGTCCATTGTATGCATATAACACATTTTGCTTTCCATTGGTCCTCTGATAGACACTTGGGTGTTTTTCACAGGTATTATCAATAAATGCTACCTGAAACGTGTATGTACTATGTATCTTTGAGATCCTGTTTTCATGTCTTTTGGTTATATACCCAGAAGTGAAATTGCTGGATCACATTGTATTACTATTTTAATTTTAGAAGAGCCACATACTGTTTTCTACAGAGGCTGTACAATTATGCTTTCATACCAACAGTGCAAAGAATTCCAGTTTCTCCAATTCCTCACCAACAATTATTAAATTTTTTAGTTTTGTTTTTTCCTTCTTAGTATTAGTCATCTTAAAATGTGAGGTGATATTTCACTACAGTTTAGATTTGCATTTTCTTATGAGTAAGTGAGGTTGAAAATTTTTTTCATGGGCATTTTTGCCATATGTATATCATCTTCGGAAAAATGTCTATTTGATTTTCTGCCATTTTTGAAGTGGGTAAATATTTTCCTGTAGTCATGTCTTATTTGTACTTTACATATTCCTGTGTTAATCTCTTATCAGGTATATGATTTGTAAATATTTTCTCCTATTTGGGGGGTTTCCTTTTTAACTTTTTTTTTTTTTTTTTTACTGTTTCTTTTGATGCAAAATTAAAAAAAAATCATGAAGTCCATTTTGTCTATCTTCTGTTGTGCATGCCTTTGATGACATAGCTAAGAGACCATTGCCAAAGTCAATGTTTGGAAGATTTTGCCCTATGTTTTCTTCTAAAAGTTTTACTATTTTAGGTCTTATATTTAGGTTTTTGATACATTTTGAGTTAACTTTTTATATGGCATAATGTAAAAACCCAACATCATTCTTCTGCGTGTTGATGTTCAGTTTTCCCAGTACCACTTATTGAAAATTCTGTTATTTTCTCATTGAATAGTCTTGGCCCCCTTGTCAAAGATAATTTGACCATTTAATTTAAGGTCTACTTCTAGGCTCTCTATCAATTCCCTTGGTCTGTATCCTTTTTTTATGACAATGCCATGCTATTTTGATTGTGGTAGCTTTACAGTAAGTTTTTAAATCTGGAAGTGTATGTTATCCACCTTTGTTCTTTTTTGTCAGGATTGTTTTTTTGTTTGGGATTCCATATGAATTTTGATGTTTCTACTTCTGCAAAAAAAAAATTATTTTGATTTTGATAGGTCCTGCATTGAATATACAGATAGCTTTGAGTAGTATTGACTTCTTAACAATATTATTATTTCTTCCAATCCATAAACATTTGATATGTTTCCTTTTATTTACATGTTCTTTCACTTCTTTCAGGAATGTTTTGTAGTTTTCATTATGTAAGTCTTTCGCTTCCTTGATTAAATTAGTTCTTAAGAATTTTATTCTTTCTGGTAGAAATCAGATTGTTGCTTCCCTATGATTTGCTGTTTTGTTAAGTTTTGATTGCTGTAGGCTATCTCTATGCTGAGGATCAACCTAAAGTACAATCTTTAAGTCTCTTCGAGTCTTTCTGAGACTGAATCTTTTCTGAATGGTGACTTTTGAACTTTCCCAACATATTTTTTTTTCATTTATTTTATTAGTTGGAGGCTAATTACTTTACAATATTGAAGTGGGTTTTGTCATACATTGACATGAATCAGCCATGGAGTTACATGTATTCTCCATCCCGATCCCCCCTCCCACCTCCCTCTCCACCCGATTCCTCTGGGTCTTCCCAGTGCACCAGGCCCGAGCACTTGTCTCATGCATCCCACCTGGGCTGGTGATCTGTTTCACTATAGATAATATACATGTTTCGATGCTGTTCTCTCGAAACATCCCACCCTCGCCTTCTCCCACAGATTCCAAAAGTCTGTTCTGTACATCTGTGTCTCTTTTTCTGTTTTGCATATAGGGTTATCATTACCATCTTTCTAAATTCCATATATATGTGTTAGTATGCTGTAATGTTCTTTATCTTTCTGGCTTACTTCACTCTGTATAATGGGCTCCAGTTTCATCCATCTCATTAGAACTGATTCAAATGAATTATTTTTAACGGCTGAGTAATATTCCATTGTGTATATGTACCACAGCTTCCTTATCCATTCATCTGCTGATTTGAAGGTCTTAGTCTTTAATGTCTAACGTCCAGAAGGGGGAAGGTGGCAGGAAATGAAAGGCAGAAAACAGTGCTGGCTCTTTAAATACCTTCAAATGCATTTTAAGGCAGTGGAGGAAAAGTTCATAACAATGAAAAGTGATTAAAAAACAGTATCTGTCTGCCTCTGTCTCTGCATCTCAGTGATTAGAAGTAGAAATCAGTGATCAGACCATAATATGCCCTTTATTGAGAGGATTGGTCTTTATTACCCACCGTGAGTTCCTCAAGCTTCATGGAAACTATTCTAGTAACAAATGTATTGCTGCCTGCCCTGGAACTGGGGACTAGGAGCTGGGTAGCAGCTGCTGAGTTGAAAGCTGAAATTTACTTACCATCCAAGCCTTTCCTTGGAACTTTCAGTCCTTCAATGTCCGAGAATCTGTACCTCAGGCAGATTCTGTCAGTGTAATTGTCTGTGTGAAAGATAGAATCCTAGTGCTTCCTACTCCACCATCTTCCCAGAATCCTCTTCTGCCTTGGGTTTTTAACATTGGATTTAAAAAACAAACTCTTTCTAATCATTAAGAATAGTGCAGCACTGGTTAAGAGTGGCAATAGACTAGTAAAAAATTATTTCCTTTGTGATTATAAATAAGTGATTCCCCTGATATGAAGATTTAAGACAGTTGTCATGTAATGATAAAAATTTCATGCTTATAAATTGCAAATCCCCTATATTTTTTGTGATCCATTATAAAAGCATGAATTCAGCTTGATTCATCCTTTCCCTGACATCTTTATTTTACTTAGGTTTAGAAGATTACACACTGTTTAAAGATAGTGACTCCATTCAGTATTTTCTATTCACATATGACACAAGAATATAAATAAATGGCCATGGTCATCTTATACTCCAAAGATGAGCTCCATAAATGTTATTTCAAAGCATACCTCTTTTTTGGTCAACAATGTGTATACTTACAAAATTTTCTTAACTAGGTAGAGATCCCAATATATGAGAATTCATTGAAGTATAGAAGAAAATATTCTGCTGAGATGAAAAAGTTACAAAGAAGGATTGGAATGAACTTTTAAAGTTCCTTATTAAAATGAACCCCATTGTTAAAAATACATATGACTTAAAAAGTTGATTACCTTTCAAAAACAAACAATAAGATATAGTTATAATATATCTAATTCTAATCCCTAAACTGTAAGAATATTGTACTCTTTTTTGTTGATTATAGCCTTTTCTTCATGTACCCTCCATGCCACTGGAAATTGGAAACTTTTCCAACATATTGTACCATAGGTGTTGTCAAGCTGAAAAAAAATTGCTCTCCTTCTCCTTTCCAGGTAATTAAATGTTACCAGTAATAAAGCTTAAGTGAGACAGTTGTTATGGTGGAAGCTCCTGGTACTCCTGTATAGAATTCATGAGGTCAGATTCCACAGTGTCAAGGAAAATCAACCTAATGAAGCAATTTAATTAAAATTAATTGAGTATGATTCTGTCTCTTAACTCTGAGATTGGTGTAGGGTTATTTTCAATATTTTCTTTGCTTAAGGTGAAACCACATTTCTAGACTTTTACTTTTCTTTTCCTTGGTTTTTTTTTTTTTTTTTTTTTTTTAAGAATGAGTAGTTTTAATTGAGAATAGTGGTTCATAGAATTTATCAATGTAAAATACGTTTGAGGTCATTTAATCTAATCCATGTTAAAGTAGGATTATTCTTTTGTTTTTTTGCCCACAGTAGTAGATATAATGGTCATCTGAGTTAAATTCACCCATTCCAGTCCATTTTAGTTCACTGATTCCTAGAAAGTCGACATTCACTCTTGCCATCTCCTGTTTGACCACTTCCCATTTTCCCTGATTCATGGACCTAACATTCCAGGTTCCTATGCAATATTGCTCTTTACAGCATAGGACCTTGCTTCTATCACCAGTCATATCCACAACTGGGTCTTGTTTTTGCTTTGGCTCCATCCCTTCATTCTTTCTGGAGTTATTCCTCCACTGATCTCCAGTAGCATATTGGGCACCTACCGACCTGGGGAGTTCCTCTTTCAGTATCCTATCATTTTGCCTTTTCATACTCTTCATGGGGATCTCAAGGCAAGAATACTGAAGTGGTTTGCCCTTCCCTTCTCCAGTGTACCACATTCTGTCAGATCTCTCCACCATGACCTGACCGTCTTCGGTGGCCCCACACAGCATGGCTTAGTTTCATTGAGTTAGACAAGACTGTGGTTCGTGTGATCAGATTGACTAGTTTTCTGTGATTATGGTTTTAGTGTGCCTGCCCTCTGATGCCCTCTCGCAATACCTACCGTCCCACTTGGGTTTCTCTTACCTTATCTCTTCTCGGCTGCTCCAGCAAAGCGCAGCTGCTCCTTACCTTGGACGAGGGGTATCGTCTCACAGCCGCCCCTCCTGACCTTGAACGTGGAGTAGCTCCTCTCGGCCCTCCTGCATCCGCACAGCTGCTGCTCCTTGGAGGTGGGGTTGCTCCTCTCGGGAGCCGCCCCGAACTCGGACATGGAATAGCTCCTCTCAGCCGCCGCCCCAGATCTCGGAGGTGGGGAAGCTCCTCTTGGCCGGCGCCCCTGTGACTGGTGATAGAAGCAAGGTCCGATGCTGTAAAGAGCAATATTGCATAGGAACCTGGAATGTTAGGTCCATGAATCAAGGCAAATTGGAAGTGGTCAAAAAGGAGATGGCAAGAGTTAATGTCGACATTCTAGGAATCAGCGAACTAAAATGAACTGGAATGGGTGACAATTCAGATGACAATTATATCTACTATTAACTTATATGACAATTATATCTACTACTGTGGGCAGGAATCCCTTAGAAGAAATGGAGTAGCCATCATGGTCAACAGAAGAGTCTGAAATGCAGTACTTGGATGCAATCTCAAAAATGACAGAATGATCTCTGTTCACTTCCAAGACAAATAATTCAATATCACGGTAATCCAAGTCTATGCCCCAACCAGTAATGCTGAAGAAGCTGAAGTTGAACAGTTCTATGAAGACTACAAGACTTTTTAGAACTAACACCCAAAAAAGATGTCCTTTTCATTGTAGGGGACTGGAATGCAAAAGTAGGAAGTCAAGAAATACATGGGGTAACAGGCAAATTTGGCCTTGGAGTATGGAATGAAGCAGAGCAAAGGATAATAGAGTTGTGCCAAGAGAACACACTGATCATAGCAAACACCCTCTTCCAACAACAAAAGAGAAGACTCTACACATGGACATCACCAGATGGTCAACACCAAAATCAGATTGATTATATTCTTTGCAGCCAAAAATTGAAAAGCTCTATACAGTCAGCAAAAACAAGACCAGCAGCTGCCTGTGGCTCAGATCATGAAACCCTTACTGCCAAATTCAGATTTAAACTGAAGAAAGTAGGGAAAACCACTAGACCATTCAGGTATGACGTAAATCAAATCCCTTATGACTATACTGTGGAAGTGAGAAATAGATTTAAGGGACCGTATCTGATAGACAAAGAGCCTGATGAACTATGGATTGAGGTTTGTGACGTTGTACAGGAGACAGGGATCAAGACCATCCCCATGGAAAAGAAATGCATAAAGGCAAAATGGTTGTCTGAGAAGGCCTTAAAAATAGCTGTGAAAAGAAGAGAACCAAAAGCAAAAAAGAAAAAGGAAAGATACACCCATTTGAAGGCAGAGTTCCAAAGAATAGCCAGGAGAGATAAGAAAGCCTTCCTCAGTGATCAGTGCAAAGAAATAGAGGAAAACAATAGAATGGGAAAGACTAGAGATCTCTTCAAGAAAATTAGAGAAACCAAGGGAACATTTCATGCAAAGATGGGCTCAATAAAGGAAAGAAATGGTATGGACCTAACAGAAGCAGAAGATATTAAGAAGAGGTGGCAAGAATACACAGAAGAACTGTACAAAAAAAGATCTTCATGACCCAGATAATCACAATGGTGATCACTCACCTAGAGACAGACATCCTGGAATGTGAAGTCAAGTGGGCCATGAAAAGCATTACTACGAACAAAGCTAGTGGAGGTGATGGAATTCCAGTTGAGCTATTTCAAATCCTGAAAGATGATGCCGTGAAAGTGCTGCACTCAATATGCCAGCAAATTTGGAAAACTCAGCAGTGGCCACAGGACTGGAAAAGGTCAGTTTTCATTCCAATCCCTAAGAAAGGCAATACCAAAGAATGCTCAAACTACTGCACAATTGCACTCATCTCACATGCTAGTAAAGAAATGCTCAAAATTCTCCAAGCCAGGCTTCAGCAATACATGAACTGTGAACTTCCAGATGTTCAAGCTGGTTTTAGAAAAGGCAGAGGAACCAGAGATCAAATTGCCAACATCTGCTGGATCATTGAAAAAGCAAGAGAGTTCCATAAAAACATCTATTTCTGCTTTATTGACTATGCCAAAGCCTTTGTCTGTGTGGATCACAATAAACTGTGGAAAAATTTTCAAGAGATGGGAACACCAGACCACCTGACCTGCCTCTTGAGAAACCTGTATACAGGTCAGGAAGCAACAGTTAGAACTGGACATGGAACAGACTGACTCCAAATAGGAAAAGGAGTATGTCAAGACTGTATATTGTCACTCTGCTTATTTAACTTATATGTAGAGTACATCATGAGAAACGCTGGGCTGGAAGAAGCACAAGCTGGAATCAAGATTGCCGGGAGAAATATCAATAACCTTAGATATGCAGATGGCACCACCCTTATGGGAGAAAGTGTAGAGGAACTAAAAAGCCTCTTGATGAAAGTGAAAGAGGAGAGTGAAAGAGTTGGCTTAAAGCTTAACATTCAGGAAACTAAGATCATGGCATCTGGTCCCATCCCTTCATGGGAAATAGATGAGTGAACAGTGGAAACAGTGTCAGACTTTATTTTTTTGGGCGCTCCAAAATCACTGCAGATGGTGACTGCAGCCATGAAATTAAAAGACTCTTACTCCTTGGATGGAAAGTTATGACCAACCTAGACAGCTTATTAAAATGCAGAGACACTAATTTGCTAACAAAGGTCCATATGGTCAAGGTTATGGTTTTTCCACTGGTCACGTATGAATGTGATAGTTGGATGGTGAAGAAAGCTGAGGGCCAAAAAATTGATGCTTTTGAACTGTGGTGTTGGAGAAGACTCTTGAGAGTCCCTTGGACTGCAAGGAGATCCAAACAGTCCATCCTAAAGGAGATCAGTCCTGGGTGTTCATTGGAAGGACTGATGCTGAAGTTGAAACTCCAGTATTTTAGCCACCTCATGCGAAGAGTTGACTCATTGGAAAGGACCCTGATGCTGGGAGGGATTAGGGGCAGGAGGAGAAGGGGACGACAGAATATGAGATGGTTGGATGGCATCACTGACTCAATGGACATGAGTTTGGGTGGACTCCAGGAGTTGGTGATGGATAGGGAGGCCTGGCATGCTGCAATTTGTGGGGTTGCAAAGAGTCGGACACAACTGTGTGACTGAACTGAAATGAACTGATTCTTTTGTTCTCTTTTTATGTCTCTTCTATCCCTCCTGAATGTGGTTGAAAATAAAGACTCTAAGCAAGCTGAGAAGTAATCATATATTGAAGCCTTTATGAGTTCATTGTTTAAAATATACTCCAGCAGAAGTGTGGGTTGATGATGGCTAGCTGTGGTTGGGGGCAGTGAGTGTAACAATACATACATGGGATCTTTTGAAGGAGGTCACAGTTAACTTCATTACCTCCACCATAGTTTGGCCCCAGGTAAATAACAGGGAGGGAACACAGCTCCACCCATCAACAGAAAATTGGATTAAAGATTTACTGAGCATGGCCCCGCCTATCAGAACTAGACCAAGTTTCCCCCTCAGTCAGTCTCTCCCATCAGGAAGTTTCCATAAACCTCTTATCCTTCTCCATCAGAGGACACATGACTGAAAACCACAATAGAGACCTATCCAATCAGGATCACATGGACCACAACCTTGTCTAACTCAATGAAACTATAAGCCATGTCATGTGGGGCCATCAAAGACGGGTTATGGTGGAGACTTCTGACAAAATGTGGTCCCCTGGAGAAGGGAATGGCAAACCACTACAGTATTCTTGCCTTGAGAACCCTATGAACAGTATAAAAAGGCAAAAAGATAGGGCACTGACAGATGAACTCCCCAGGTCGGAGGGTGCCCAATATGCTACTGAGATCAGTAGCAGAAAGAATGAAGGCATCAAGCCAAATCATTCCAGAAAGAATGAAGGGATGGAGCCAAAGCAAAAACAACATCCAGGTGTGCATGGGACTGGTGATGGAAGCAAAATCCGATGCCGTAAAGAGCAATATTGCATAGGAACCTGGAATGTTAGGTCCATGGATCAAGGCAAATTGGAAGTGGTCAAACGGAAGATGGCAAGAGTAAACGTCGACATTTTAAGAATCAGCGAACTAAAATGGACTGGAATGGGTGAAATAATCAGATGACCATTCTGTCCACTACTGTGGGCAGGAATCCCTTAGAAGAAATGGAATGCCCATCATAGTCAACAGGAGAGTCCAAAATGCAGTACTTGGATGCCATCTCAAGAATGATCTCTGTTTGTTTCCAAGGCAAACGATTCAATATCACAGTAATCCAAGTCTATGCCCCAACCAGTAACGCTGAAGAAGCTGAAGTTGAATAATTCTATGAAGACCTACAAGACCTTCTAGAACTAACATCCCCAAAAAATGTCCTTTTCATTATAGGGGACTGGAATGCAAATGGAAGAAGTCAAGAAACACCTGGAGTAACAGGCAAATTTAGCCTTGGGGTACAGAATGAAGCAGGACAAAAGCTAATAGATTTTTGCCAACAGAACACACCTGTCATAGCAAACACCCTCTTCAACAACACAAGAGAAGACTCTACACATGGACATCACCAGATGGTCAACACCACAATCAGATTGATTATATTCTTTGCAGCCAAAGATGAAGAAGCTCTATATAGTCAACAAACACAAGACCAGGAGCTTACTGTGGCTCAGATCATGAACCCCTTACTGCCAAATTCAGACTTAAATTGAAGAAAGTGGGGGAAAACCATTCATGTATGACCTAAATCAAATCCCTTACAATAATACAGTGGAAGTAAGAAGTAGATTCAAGGGACTAGACCTGATAGACAAAATGCCTGAGTAACTATGGACGGAGGTTCATGACATTGTACAGGAGACAGGGATCAAGACCATCCCCAAGAAAAAGAAATACAAAAAAGCAAAATGGCTGTCTGAGGAGGCCTTACAAAGCTGTGAAAAGAAGAGAAGCGAAAAGCAAAGGAGAAAGGAAAGATACACACATTTGAACGCAGAGTTCCAAAGAATAGCCAGGAGAGATAAGAAAGCCTTCCTCAGTGATCAGTGCAAAGAAATAGAGGAAAACAATAGAATGGGAAAGACTAGACATCTCTTCAAGAAAATTAGAGATACCAAGGGAACATTTCATGCAAAGATGGGCTCAATAAAGGAAAGAAATGGTATGGACCTAACAGAAGCAGAAGATATTAAGAAGAGGTGGCAAAAATGCACAGAAGAATTGTACAAAAATGATCTTCACGACCCCTATAATCACAATGACGTGATCACTTACCTAGAGCTAGACATCCTGTAACATGAAGTCAATTGGGCCTTAGGAAGCATCACTATGAACAAACCTAGTGGAGGTGATAGAATTCCAGTTGAGCTATTTGAAATCCTATTAGATGATGCTGTGAAAGTGCTGCACTCAATATGCCAGAAAATTTGGAAAACTCAGCAGTGGCCACAGGACTGGAAAAGGTCAGTTTCCATTCCAATCCCTAAGAAAGGCAATGCCAAAAAATGCTCAAACTGCCACACAATTGCACTCATCTAACACACTAAAGTAATGCTCAAAATTCACCAAGCCAGACTTCAACAATACATGAACCGTGAAATTCCAGACGTTCAAGCTGGTTTTAGAAAGACAGAGGAACCAGATATCAAATTGCCAACATCCACAGGATCATCAAAAAAACAAGAGAGTTCCAGGAAAACATCTGTCCCTGCCTTGTGACTATGCCAAAGCCTTTGACTGCATGGATCACAATAAACTGTGGTAAATTCTGAAAGAGATGGGAACACAAGACCACCTGACCTGCTTCTTAAGAGATCTGTATTCAGGTCAGGAAGCAACAGTTAGAACTGGACATGGAACAACAGACTGGTTCCAAATAGGAAAAGGAGTATGTCAAGGCTATATATTGTCACCCTGCTTATTTAACTTATATGCAGAGTACATCATGAGAAATGCTGGGCTGGAGGAAGCACAAGCTGGAATCAAGATTGTTGGGAGAAATACAATAACCTCAGATATGCAGATGACACCACCCTTATGGCAGAAAGTGAAGAACTAAAGAGCCTCTTGATGAAAGTTAAAGAGGAGAGTGAAAAAGTTGGCTTAAAGCTCAACTTTCAGAAGACTAAGATCATGGCATCTGGTCCCATCACTTCATGGCAAACAGATGGGGAAACAGTGGCAGATTTTATTTTGGGGGGCTCCAAAATCACTGCAGATGGTGATTGCAGCCATGAAATTGAAAGACACTCCTTAGCAGGAAAGTTATGACCAACATTGACAGCATATTAAAAAGCAGAGACATTACTTTGCCAACAAAGGTCCATCTAGTCAAGGGTATAGTTTTTCCAGTAGTCATGTATGGAAGTGAGAGTTGTACTATAAAGAAAGCTGAGAACTGAAGAACTGATGCTTTTGAACTGTGGTGTTGGGCAAGACTCTTGAGAGTCCCTTGGACTACAAGGAGATCCAACCAATCCATCCTAAAGTATATCAGTCCTGAGTGTTCATTGGAAGGACTGATATTGAGGCTGAAACTCCAATACTTTGGTCAGCTGATATGAAGAGTTGACTCATTTGAAAAGACCTGATGATGGCAAAGATTGAAGGCAGGAGAAGGGGACTACAGAAGATGAGATGGTTGGATGGCATCATCAACTCAGTGGGTTTGAGTCTGGGTAATCTCCAGGAATTGGTGATGGACAGGGAGGCCTGGCGAGCTGAAGCCATGGGGTCGCAAAGAGTCGGACATGACTGAGCAACTGAACTGAACTGTACTGAACCTTAAGAATATTATGTAATCCTACTGGCAATCATATGTGAGACAAGTTTTGTAGATTTTTGTTCAGACATACAGATTAATTTTCATGTTACATATTATGCAGCTCAGTCTGGTTGCAATATATCTGATTGATTGGTGATGCATACAGACATAGTATAGTATTAACATGACTGAATATACTGTCTTTTGGAAATACTGTTCACTTTTAATATCAGCTTTAGTTTTCCAGTAAGTTAAATAGCTTCCATTTTGGCTTCCTCTACTGTGCTTGCTTATGCGTAAATATTATAGTCCTACTGCCAGGTGGTCAGTATTTGTAATTAAAATATTCAGTGTGTACTGTCACTTCAGTACATTATATTAACTGATAACCCTACATCACTCGGATGGCATCACTCACTCAGTGGAGATGACTTTGAGCAAGCTCTGGGAGTTGGTCATGGACAGGGAAGCCTGGCGGGCTGCAGTCCATAGGGTCACAGAGTCAGAAACGGCTGAGTGACTGAACTGAATTGGACTGTTACTTCAGCCGTGTCTGACTCTTTGTGACCCTATGGACTGTAACCTGCCAGGCTCCTCTGTCCGTATTTTTCAGGCAATAATCCTGGAGTGGGTTGCCTTTCCCTTCAGGGTATCTTCCTGACCCAGGGATCAATCATGCCTCTGTTGTGTCTCTTGCATTTGCAGGCAAGTTCTTTCCCACTAGTGCCATATGGGAAGCCCTTAAGATTTGCATAATTGAGTCTAAAGAGGTAGATGTGTTGGTGACCAAATAGGAATGTATTAGGCCTTATTACAAGGGACATATTTTACTCTGATAATATAGCATGATAGTTTTTTTTTGGCATAATTAAAACAGATTTAAAATTTCCTTTTATGTTCATGACTCTTCACTCCTCTGGTAACATTTATTGCATACTTGATGAAGATGGCCCTTATAGAAATTAAAGCATACATCTCAAACTTTGCATTATCTTTAAAACTGTTGTGGAAAAGCTTTTTCTTAAATATGCAAGAGTGAAATTAACTCTTATTGCTCATGTTTGTGCCCTTTAAAAATTTATTCATTTTTTATTATTAGCCTGGAAGAATGATAAATTTAATTGATTAAGAAACGTATATTGAATACAGTTTTTCTAGTGTTGCTCTATACATTATATAAATCACTGCCAGATACAATAGTAATACAATTACCGTAGCCCCTGGAATATACCAGTATACCTACCTACTAGAAAGCTTTGTGTATTCTAAAACTCTATCAACCTAGACACTGTCAGCATGGCAGGGTCCCTAAGCAGAAATCATCCAGAGAGCCGAAGAAAGGTGACTGCAGGCAAAAGATATCTTTTTAAAGGAACTCGCTGATAAAAAGCTTCAACAGCATGACATATCTCTGACATGCTGGGAAACAGCAGCTGACAGAGCAAACCAACATGTAACAATTGGTTTCAGGGGTGAAGATATAGGACCATAAACCAAATAAGGCTTGTAAACAGCTGCCAGGGTTGCAAATCAAAACCTTTATACACCTATTCCATGTGGGGCCAACTTTTGGAACTAATAGGCCCTTCCCTTTAGACTTTCATGAATGAAAGCAGCCATCAATAGGTGATCAGACAATAGGGAAAATCATTGTATTTCTGAAAGAGAAACTATCCATCATCTGTGAAGCTTTTGACTTTGTCTATTGTCCATTTCAATTTTGTATCCAAAATCATATCTTGAGCCATCTTTCAATATCTCTTGCTAAATAACTGAGCTTCAGTTGAGTGTCATTTCTTGTTCTTGCATCAGTGGTAGAGAACGTCCAAATATCTCCTTTACTGTGAGTAACTGAGTTATTCTTCATTCTGCCTGTCTTGATAGGCAATTGTGAGTAAGCATCTTCTCAGATGATGAGGAGACCAATTGTACAAAAACTTGTGAAAATATTTCCTTCATCTTGTAAAGATGTAAGGACTGTAAAACAAAGCAGATAACATAAAAACTTAACAAGGCTGTATACTGAAAACAATAAATCATTAGCACCACAGGAATGAGTTTTAATAGCCTTTGATTAATCTCTAATCTACCACTATTGCAATATTCTTTGTTGATGGAATTCTTAATTAGATTGTTATTTGAAACAATTCATTTCACATTTATTAAATGTTCTGCATACTCTTATGTTTTCATTTGGTAGCATTTAGCAAACATCATTAAAGCAGCAAATGATGGTCACAGATTTATCATGTTTAGGAGCTTTCAGTGCCTTTAAAACACTTGTTAAGTGTTGCTAAAATTCCATCATTTTCTATATTCTAGTAACATTTGTCTTTTATGTACATTTTTTGTTATTTTACCTCCTTGTTGACAAATACTTGGCAAGAGATTAACTATTTAGAGCTCATTTGTGTGCTTATGAACAGTACCTAAACACTGCCTACATTATCCAACCTACCTCATAAGGTTTTTTGTAAGATTAACTGCAGAGTAAGAGTTAAATTAATCTTATTTTATTATTGCTAGTAATAAATAAATATAAGGTAAAGTTTCAGTGAGTGTTTTAATGTTAAAAATAGTATTTAACGTGTAACACACAGAGTAATTTAAAAGTGCTGGGCACTTTTCTAGGTGTTTTGCATGTTTTAGTTCACTGCCTTTTAAAATTGTCCTTTGAGGTAGATAGCATTGTTATTTATTGCAGATAATGAAACTAGGGCACAGAGAGATTGCTTGAGTGGTTGAATCAAGATCAGCTTGTCTTTTGGACCCAAGGGAGTTCAGCTTCAAAGTTTGTACTGTTAATCAGCGTAATTTACCATCTCTCTGTCAACAGTCTCAAATGAAATAAGTTACTAAATGTTGATTAATAAGATGGGTGTTTGTAACTCTGAATATGTATATATCAAATAGAAGTAATACATATTAGCTAGCACCCAATCAAGCTTTTTTCCAACTCAATTTATCAGATATTTTATGTGAGAAAATAAATTCAGAGGTCCATTTACAGCCCTAAAATTATTCCTGTTTATCATAATGTTGATGTGGCAGTTGAAATAATGACCGTCTCCTAACACTTGCTTTCCAGTTCCAAATATATGATGTTTTCTCCTATGACCTGTAACAGAGTCTTTAGCAAAAAAGGATAGGTGGTAAGGAAGGTATTTGTCAGAAATGTCCCCCGAGGAATTAATTGATGGAAGTATTGTATCAAGGTAGACTAAGGATTGGAGCAAGGAAAATGAAAAGAGAAGTACAATGACCTGAATAATGAAAAGCAGAGAGGCATGGGAGAGAAGTGTGGTAGTATCTTCCCTATACTTTCAGTCCTTTGTTGTGGATTTCCTTTCACAAACTTTTGATAGTAACTGTCATATCTCTGTTGGGTCTTCCCTCTTCTCATAGTTACTGTGTTTTCAGATCTTATGGCTTTTAGATACCCTCTCCATACTGATGGTCTTTGCAGTGATAATTATTGAAAGCATATGATGGACACATGGAGATGCCCTATGCTATTAATATTATATCCCATTTGTATCTGTTTGAAAATTTCCACAATAAACTAAACAAACAATCAATAAAAACAAAATAACAAAATTGAATTCATTCATTGGTGATAGAAATAATATGAAAGTGTTAAGATAGCAAACAATAAAAAGATCTCATCTATTCCATAGTGCTGGTTGGGCTGTTTAGGAATATTTGATCTAATTTTAAGTCACAATTTAAAACAAAGTATGAAGTGATTCAATAAAACTCAGTCACCAAACTCTGCTAATATATGTGAAAAAAAGGTTAATTGGGATGGTATACTTTCAGTTCAGTTCAGTTGCTCAGTCGTGTCTGACTCTTTTTTGACCCCGTGAAGCACAGCACGCCAGGCCTCTCTGTCCATTACCAACTCCCGGAGTTTACTCAAACTCATGTCCATCAAGTTGGTGATGCCATCCGGCCATCTCATCCTCTTTCGTCCCCTTCTCCTCCTGCCCCCAATCCCTCCCAGCATCAGGGTCTTTTCCAATGAGTCAACTCTTCACATGAGGTGGCCAAAATACTGGAGTTTCAACTTCAGCATCAGTCCTTCCAATGCACACCCGGACTGATCTCCTTTAGGATGGACTGTTTGGATCTCCTTGCAGTCCAAGGGACTCTCAAGAGTCTTCTCCAACACCACAGTTCAAAAGCATCAATTTTTCAGCGCTCAGCTTTCTTCACTGTCCAACTCTCACATCCATCCATGACCATTGGAAAAACCATAGCCTTGACCATACGGACCTTTGTTGGCAAAGTAATGTCTCTGCATTTTAATAGGCTTTCTAGGTTGGTCATAACTTTCCTTCCAAGGAGTAAGTGTCTTTTAATTTCATGGCTGCAATCACCATCTGCAGTGATTTTGGAGCCCCCAAAAATAAAGTCTGACACTGCTTCTACTGTTTCCCCATTTATTTCCCATGAAGGGATGGGATCAGATGCCTTGATCTTAGTTTTCTGAATGTTGAGCTTTAAGCCAACTTTTTCACTCTCCTCTTTCACTTTCATCAAGAGGCTTTTTAGTTCCTCTACACTTTCTCCCATAAGGGTGGTGCCATCTGCATATCTGTGGTTATTGATATTTCTCCCAGCAATCTTGATTCTAGCTTGTGCTTGTTCCAGCCCAGTGTTTCTCATGATGTACTCTGCATATAAGTTAAATAAGCAGAGTGACAATATACAGCCTTGACAGACTCCTTTTCCTATTTGGAACCAGTCTGTTGGTCCATGTCCAGTTTTATGGTATACTTTAGTCTTTGTATCTGATATTAGTTCTATGAGTGTAACTAGGTAGTTGGTATTCATGTCTTTTATTAAATTGATGGATCTTTTTTGAATAAGTACTAATACCAGTAGTATAAATTTTGATAATAGTATCAAAATAAATGCATTTTAGTATCAGGTACTATCCTGAGCCCTTTACACATTTTTTTTTTTTTTTTATTAGTTGGAGGCTAATTACTTCACAACATTTCAGTGGGTTTTGTCATACATTGATATGAATCAGCCATAGATTTACACGTATTCCCCATCCCGATCCCCCCTCCCACCTCCCTCTCCACCCGATTCCTCTGGGTCTTCCCAGTGCACCAGGCCGGAGCACTTGTCTCATGCATCCCACCTGGGCTGGTGATCTGTTTCACCATAGATAATATACATGCTGTTCTTTTGAAATATCCCACCCTCACATTCTCCCACAGAGTTCAAAAGTCTGTTCTGTATTTCTGTGTCTCTTTTTCTGTTTTGCATATAGGGTTATCATTACCATCTTTCTAAATTCCATATATATGTGTTAGTATGCTGTAATGTTCTTTATCTTTCTGGCTTACTTCACTCTGTATAAGGGCCTCCGGTTTCATCCATCTCATTAGGACTGGTTCAAATGAATTCTTTTTAACAGCTGAGTAATATTCCATTGTGTATATGTACCACAGCTTCCTTATCCATTCATCTGCTGATGGGTATCTAGGTTGCTTCCATGTCCTGGCTATTATAAACAGTGCTGCGATGAACATTGGGGTGCACGTGTCTCTTTCAGATCTGGTTTCTTCAGTGTGTATGCCCAGGAGTGGGATTGCTGGGTCATATGGCAGTTCTATTTCCAGTTTTTTAAGAAATCTCCACACTGTTTTCCATAGCGGCTGTACTAGTTTGCATTCCCACCAACAGTGTAAGAGGGTTCCCTTTTCTCCACAGCCTCTCCAGCATTTATTGCTTGTAGACTTTTGGATAGCAGCCATCCTGACTGGCGTGTAATGGTACCTCATTGTGGTTTTGACTTGCATTTCTCTAATAATGAGTGATGTTGAGCATCTTTTCATGTGTTTGTTAGCCTACACATTTTATTTTCCACATGCTATTTTGCTCAGTTCTGACAAAAACACCACAAAGTAGTTATTTCTCTTTGTGTATTTTCAGTTGTGACAATTGAGGATCATAGGACAAAAATCACTTGTCGAGGGCATGATGGAACTGGTAGATAGGTATACCATAGTGGTCTCTCTGACTTTAAACTCAGGCTCATTTTGGATCTTCCCTAGTGGCTACCTACTGCAGTATTCTTGCCTAGAGAATTCCATGGACAGAGGAGCCTGGTGGGCTACAGTCCATGGGGTCTCACAGAGTTTTGGACACAACTGAGCGACTAACACACAATACCTTAGTAGAGAATATATGTCCCCTGGAAATAAAGTATTAGCAGGAATGCTGCTGCTTAATCACTTCAGTTGTGTCTGACTCTGTGCAACCCCATGGACTATAGCCTGCAAGACTCTTCCATCCATGGAGATTCTCCAGGCAAGAATACTGGAATGGGTTGCCATACTTTCCTCCAGAGAATCTTCCAAACCCAGGGATTGAACCCAGGTCTTCCACATTGCAGGCAGATTTATTCCTGTCTATGCCACCAGGGAGGCCCATTAGCATGAACAGATGGGGTCAATTTTAAAGAAATCCCTAGTTCCTAAATATCTAATTTTATAGCTCTTCATTGTAAATCATGGATGGATCTATTTCCTTTTTTTCAACAAGAAAGGATGTACTTTCATACATCTGTTTTCCAGCCTTGAAATTTAAAATCAATGTACTGATTTAACTAGCAGTATCCTTTTACATTTTACTGTTTATTTATTTTTAATTTCTTTTATATTTTTAGTTTCAATCTCTGATTCCACAGGGTACACCTTTTTAGTCTGTAACAAAATTTCAAGTGCACTCTTTTGTTTCTTAGAGGTCTATTCTTTCATTGCTGAATAGCAGAAGAGTATTTTCTATTCACCACCAGTTTCTTGTACTATGCAGAATCTTTGCCCTCTGTCTTCTTCTATCACCCTGCTATTTTCCATCTTAGTCAGGACTTCCCTAATCTTCAACCATGTTATAACTAGTATTTCAGATTATTTTAAGTATCTCAATATGTGTTATCTGATTTCCTGGAAAAAAAAAAGTATGTCATTAAGGAAGACAGATATCTTCATTAATATAAACCTTCACTATTAGATGAGTTTATTTTTATGAGCTGGCACTTGTTTTTTGTTTTATAGTATACTGAGTTTATTTAGATATTTTAATTATCACTGAATAGTTTGTGAAAACTGTCATCATTTAGCTTAGAAACATAATTGTATAATGAAGTTACTTGCAGCAATATCAGTGATTAATGCCACTAATAGAAGATAAGTAAAATGGAATGGCAAAGGTTAGAAATAGAATTGATTTCTTTCTTCTGATCTTTAATTACAAGTATTAAAATTTTTCTAGATGTTAACTTGACTGGAAAAGAATGAATTGACTGTCTGTTGACCTAAAAACATATTTTTAAGGCAGATATTTGTTGCCCTAGAGAGGGAGGAGTCACTGAATTTGAAATGTACATGTTTCTGTGACTGACTTAATTCACCTTTCTTAGTATGGGGATAAAAATGATCATGACTTGTCCTGACTTGTGAGTACTATGGGTCAGAGACCAAAAATATCTCTGTTTTGGAGATTCAGAAGATTCTAAAATCAGGACAGGATGTTGCCATTAGTCCAATAAGATGTAATGAGCATTTCAGGAAAATTATTTAGTGCAAAATGGATTCTGGTCCAATATTGACATTAAAAGAAATATGTAGATATAATTTATGTTATCGAATATAGCAATTTCATTTTAATACTATAGGCTTAACATTCATACATTCAGTGTTGATCCTGTACATTAGAAAAATATGTTGCAGACCAATAAGGTTACCTGTTATATGACCTGTTTTATATTATGATACAGAAAAGAGAAAACTATTGGGAAAGAGATGAGATTAGTGGTTGTTTGTGACTATAATTGAAGGTAATGAAAAGAGAAAGTGAAAATGAAATTGCTCAGTCATGTCCATTTCTTTGCGACCTCATGGACTGTAGCTTGCTAGGCTCCTCCATCCATGGGATTCTCCAAACAAGAATACTGGAGTGGGTTACCATTTCGTTCTCCAGGGGATCTTCCCGACACAGGGATCGAACCCCTGTCTCCCTCACTGCAGACAGACTCTTTTCCGTCTGAGCCACCAGGGGCTCCTAATAGAAGGTACTCCTAATGGAAGGTAATAATTTAAGACAAAGAAGAAACATGAGACAGTTTTGGGGGTTAATGAAACTGTTGTTTACCAAGATTGTGATGGTAGACAAATGATTTTATACATTTATCAAAACACATAGAGCTGGACACCACAGAAAATTATATTTAATTATTGTACATTTAAAAGAAAAAATGAAGGAAAAAGTGAGAAACAAATCATTGGTTTATTGATTAAAAAGAGTAGATTAAAAATGTGAGAGATTAAGAGTATAAGGTTTATCGTTAATAAGAAGAAAAAGAAAGTGGTTTAAGGGGGTTATGGATTAAATAAATATTTTGTTTGAAGAGAGGAATCTTGAAAATATCTGTAATAGAGGGTAAGAAAAGAATGTGAGTATTCAAAGATAAATAATTAATACAGAAAGCCTTTGAAACCATAGTAGGTAATGGAAGAAGGACTTGTTTTTGTTCCTATGAAAGGGGAAAAAAAAACAGTGTAGATACAGTGAATCATTTTAAACTCACTTAGGCAGGTCCAGTTTACTTCTTTCTTTTTAATACTGTCTGAATATTCATTTCTTTATCCCCCCAAATGCTGTGTTCTCTCATAGTATCAAAGTGTGACAAGTGATTAGTCTATAGCAGTGCTCTCAAAGTATGATATTTAGATCAACAACATCACTATTACTAGGGAATTTGTTAGAAATAAATTCTACTCCAGGCATACTAAACAAAAAATTCCAAAGACAACATGTAAAAAGTTTACAGGAACATGAAAAAAAATGTTAAACATCAGTAATCATCAGTGCAATGCAAGTAAAACCTGTATGAGAAATCACCTCACACCAGTCAGGTTGGCTGTTATTAAAAAAATAGTAATGTTCGTGAGGATATGGAGAATATGTGAATTGTGCAGCCACTATGGAAAATAATATAGAGATTCCTCAAAAATTAAAAGCAGAACTACTAGAGAATCTGGTAATCCCACTTTAGTATATTAGCACTTCCATGTTCATCATAGCAGTTTTCACAATAGTAAAGATGTCTAAAAAATTTCCATGTCCACTGACAGTTGAATGAAGACCATGTACTATACATGCATAACTATGTGCAATATTATTCATTCTTAAACAATAAGAATGTTATTAAGATAAGAATAAGAATATTCAACAATATTATTGAAACAATAACAACATTATCCATTCTTAAACATATTGCACAAATTGTGCCATATGTGACAGTATTGGTGAACCTTGAGGATTTTATGCTAAGTGAAATAAATCAGTCACAGAAAGACAAATGCATGGTTCTGCTTATATAAGTTATTTAAACAGTGAAATTCTTAGAATCAAAATTGTTAGAATGTCCATACTTATCTACAGGTTAAATGAAATCTGTATCAAAATACTGATGGATTTATTCACAAAACTGGAACAAATAATCCAAAAATTTGTGTGGAACCTTAAAGAAACCCAAAGAGCTAATGCAATATTAAGAAAGTAGAAGATGGAAGTATCATACTTCCTGATTTCAAACTGTATTGTGAAGCTAAAGTAAACTTCCAGGTGTACAAGCTGGATTTAAAAAAGGCAGAAGGGCCAGAGAACAAATTGCCAACATCTGGTGGATCATAGAAATATCAAGGGAATTCCAGAAAAACGTCTACTTCTGCTTCATTGACTATGTTAAAGCCTTTGACTGTGTGGATCACAATAAACTCTGGAAAATTCTCAAAGAAATGGGAATACGAGATACCTTACCTGCCTCTTAAGAAACTTGTATGCAGGTCAAGAAGCAACAGTTAGAACTGGACATGAAACAGTGAACTGGTTCAAAGTTGGGAAAGGAGTATGTCAAGGCTGTATATTGTCACCATGCTTATTTAACTTATATGCAGAGTACATCATGTGAAATGCTGAATGGATGAAACCCAAACTGGAATCAAGATTGCTAGGAGAAATATTAATAACCTCATATATGCAGATGATAGTACCCTAATGGCAGAACTAAACTAAAGAGCCTCTTTATGAGGGTGAAAGAGGACAATGAAAATGCTGGCTTAAAACTCAACATTCAAAAAATAAAGATCATGGCATCTGGTCCCATCACTTCATGGCAAGTAGATGTGGAAACAGTGGAAATAGTGACAGACTTTATTTTTTTGGGCTACAAAATAGCTGTGGATGGTGACTGCAGCCCTGAAATTAAAAGACACTTACTCCTTGGAAGAAAAGGTATGACAAACTAAACCTGAGATATCACTTTGCTGACAAAGGTCTGTGCAGTATAAGCAATGGTTTTTTCAGTAGTCAGGTACGGATATGAGAGTTGGGACCATAAAGTTGGGTGAGTGCCAAAGAATAGACGCTTTCAAATTGTGGTGCTGGAGAAGACTCTTGACAGTCCCTTGGACAGCAAGGAGATCAAACCAGGTGATCCTAAAGGAAATCAACCCTGAATATTCATTGGAAGGACTGATGCTAAAGCTGCAGCTCCATTACTTTGGCCACCTGATGCGAGGAGCCAACTCATTAGAAAAGACCCTGATGCTGGGAAAGATTGAGGGCAGGAGGAGAAGGGGGCAATAGAGGGTGAGATAGTTGGATGCATCATCAACTCAGTATACATGAGTTTGAGTAAACTCTGGGAAATAGTGAAGGACAGGGAAGCCTGGCATGCTGCATTGCATGGGATCACAAAGAGTCAGACATGACTTAGCAACTTAAAGACAACAATAATATTTGTAAATAAATAATTTCAGGGTAGTCAAAAAGTTTAATATAAAATGATTATGACTGGAATCCAAATTGAATCGGGCCACAAAAACCAAGAGGTCTATTTCTCTTAAAGTTGCAAAAAATTGGACATGACTGAGTGACTGAATAACAGCAACGATAGTAATAAAAACTGTATGTTATAGGCACGAAAAGATATGCAAGATCAATGGAACAGAACATAGATAAAACCATGGTTATATGGTCAGTTAACTTGTGACAAAGGAGCCATGAATATACAGTGGGGAAAGGACTGTCTCTTCAATAAAATGTGTTGGGAAAACTGAACAGCTACATCAAAGGAATGAACCACCTACTTATACCATATACAGAAATTAATTGAAAATGAAAAACACTGTAACCCTGAAACCATAAAACTTTTAGAAGAGAGCATAGGCAGTAAACTCTTTGACATCAGTCTTAGCAGTATTTTTTTTGAATCCATCTCCTCAGGCAAGGGAAACAAAAGCAAAAATAAACAAGTGAATCTGTATAAAAAAAGGTTTTGCACAGTGAAGGAAGCCATAAATGAAATGAAAATGCAACCTATTGAATGGAAGAAGATATTTGAAAATTATGTCTATGATAAGGGGTAATATGCAAGTATAAAAGAACTCAAATGAATGCAACATAAAAAGTAACAGTCCAATTAAAAGATGGGGAGAGGACTTGAGTAAATATTTTTCTAAGGAAAACATACAAATGGCCAACAGATAGATGAAAAGATACACAACCTCACTAACCATCAGGGAGTGAAAATCAAAACCACAGTGAGTTATCACCTCACACCTGACAAGAATAACTTTTATCAGAAAAATAACGGAAAGTGTTAGCATGTGGAGAAAAGCGAACCCTCTTGTACTGTTGGTGGGATTGTGAAGTGGTATAGCCACTATGGAAAACAATATGAAGTTTCCTCAAAAATTAAGAATAGAACTGCCGTATGATCTAGAAATTCTATTTCTGGGTATTTATCCATCAAAAACAAAAACAAAAAACTAATTTGAGAAAATGTATACACCCCTGTGTTCATTGCAGTATTATTTATAGTGGTCAAGGTATGGAAGCAACCTAAGTGCTCATCAATATATAAGTAGAGGTGATACACACACAAACACACACACAGGAATGTTATTCAACCATAAAGAGAAATAAAATCTTGCCATTTGTAATAACATAGATGTACCTAGAAGATATTATGCTAAGTGAATTAAGTTAGAGACAGATACCTTATGATATCACTTATATGTGGAATCTGAAAAACAAAACAAAGGAAAGCAGAAATAGACTCACAGATAGAACAAACTGGTGGTGTCAAAACGGGAGAAGAATAAAGAATTTAGTGAAACAGGTGAATGGAATTAAGAAGTACAAAACTGGAGTTAAGAAATACCATGGGGCAGTAAAGTGTAGCATAGGGCATATATAGTCAATATATTGCTTGAGCTTGGTATGGTGAAAGATGGTTGCTAGATTTGTCATGGTGATCAATTTGTAATGCATATAAATGGTGAATCACTTTGTTGTACATCTAAAACTAATGTACAACATGTATATGTATGTCAACTGTACTTCAGTGATGAAAAAGAAAAGAAAATACAGCATACTGTTAATGTAAACTTTAAAAACATGAAAAATTGTGCTACGTATTTGAAGTATAAAATTCCATATCTAATTTCAGAGATGGGTTACATTTGGGATCCAGAGTGGTTATCCTTACTTACTTAGTGAGAGGATGGGAATAATAATGGTAAAAATCAATCTTAGCTATTGGAAATGTTTTCTTGTTATTACTTAAACATAATTTGGTATATTGGAAATCAACCTGTATAATAAATTTTAACAGTAAGTATAAGTGTGTGTAAATGAGACCATTACATTTTCCCCCACTCTTTTGTTCTGTCTTGCATAGTAAGGACATTGTGTTAGCATTCTCTCGAATTTAATAGGACTGTATTTGTGAATTACAATGATCAAATTATATTACAACGGACAGATGGCAGTTCCAATTATATGTGTTTTTCATGAACAGAAGTTACTTAAAATTGTGAGCCAGGATCTAACTACAAATGTCTGTGAACATGAAATGTTATACCACTACATGTCCCTGAAGGTATTTCTAAAGCAGTTTTATCTACTCTAAAGTAGATGACATATTTCAGAGCCACATAAATCATCATAATATAATGTTGTGGTTGTCATAAGATTTTTAGGTATGTGGGATATCCCAAATGAAGCATAGTTTGTAATGTTAATACATATCAGAAGGTAAATCTTGAGCTGTGCTCATTTGAGTCTTGCAATATTTTATGTAGAGTAACAGTTTTCTGAAACAAATGTCCTAAGCTTTATAATCATCACTGATATCTTCAAAGTGAAAATAATTAAACATAGTGATGTATCTAATTCCTGAAATGTCAATAATATAATTAACTCATCTGTCTTACTTATTTCAATTACAAAGTGGTGAATTTATTTTATGAATGTTTATTTGAGACAGCTATGAAATGGTTTAATAAATAGTCATTGTTAACACTTAATTTTCCAAATCTACATTTTATTAGTATACAAAGATTTTACTTATATTTATCATGAAATGGAGATAGATACTGTGTCTACCTATGTAGTGACTGTGCAGACACTTTGCTGAACTGGATAGTGGCTGGGGAGAAGATGGGTTCAGTAATCACTTGCAAAGATGAATAAGATAGGGTTGATCTTACAAATGAAATAAACATGATAGAAAATAAATATGGTGGAAAACTTGGGTTAACATCTTGGAAGAATCATGAAAATGTGAAGTGACATATAACTAGTATTACTATATCTAATATAGACAAAAAATGCATAACACTCAATCTCATGTGATCTACTAAAACACCTAAATGTTTTAAACAGATGTAATCCCCTTTTTAATACTAATGGATTAATTTTATTTTGTTTACATGCAGGTGTTTTCTTAGAGTTTACAGTTTCTTTAAGTGACTATAGACATGATATGGATATATTAAAATTTATGATCATATAATTTTAATTTCCCAGGATATTTCCAAATGCTCTGTGAGATGGCAACAAGGATCCAGAATCCATCGACTTTAGAGTCCTGCCATCCTTATTCCCCCTCCTGTTCCCACCGCTGTCCTCACTCAGACAGTCCTTGGAACTGCAAGTTCTACCCAATATTTGTAAATAACATTGAGCTGGCCAAAACTTGAGAGAACTGAGGCCTGTTTTGCACCAAGTTTGGCCTAGAGCTTTTAATGATTGGGAGATTTCATTCCTGTCTCAGTTTCAGCATTCATAAGGCACAAACTACTTACAATTAAATGGGCCCCTTTGAGAAAGAATGTGAATGCAAGTATTACATAAGTGTGGAATCAGCAGACCTACTGTAACCTGATTGGCAATGGCAAAAGAGAAAAATAAAGTAAAATAATAATACTAACAACTTTGTTTAAAATAAAATTTCTTTGTTTCATGTGGGAATTATTTTCTTAGGTGTTAAACCTAAATATTGTCACATCATGAGATGTAATTATATATACCTAATATTGTCAACAAATGTCAGGTATATTAGGTATAGAAGGCAGTCTCCTGGTTTCTGTTACCTTGACGGTAAATCTTATTCTTGATAATCCTTGCCCAGTTGAATTCTTGGCACTGAGAAATTTAGTAAAATTCTTGCCATATTCAAATTAGCCACCTTTCCTATTGTGGTAAAACAGATTGATCATTTACTAAAGCATTCATCAAGCTGTACTTTAAGAGAAATACACCTCTTGATATTTGTGACCGTATTCAATTTGGATGCAAATCGTAATCATTTTATATTAAAATGGATACCCTGAAATGATACCTTAAAATTATTTATATAATAATATTGTTGTTCAGTTGCTAAGTCATATCTCTTTGTGATGCCATGGACTGTAGCATGCAAGGCTTCCCTATCCTTCACTAGCTCCCTGAGTTTTCTCAAACTCATATACATAGAGTCAGTGATGCCATCCAACCATCTCATACTCTGTTGCCCCCTTCTCCTCCTGCCCTCCATCTTTCCCAGCATCAGGGTCTTTTCCAGTGAGTCAGCTCTTCACATCAGGTGGCCAAAGTATTGGAGCTTCAGCTTCAGCATCAGTCTTTCCAGTGAATACTCAGGGTTGATTTCCTTTTGGATTGACAGGTTTGAGCTCCTTGCTGTCCAGGGGACTCTTGAGTGTCTTCCCCAGCACTGCAATTTGAAGGCATCAATTTTTCAGCACTCAGCCTTC
Source organism: Cervus canadensis (assembly GCF_019320065.1). Taxonomy (NCBI): domain Eukaryota; kingdom Metazoa; phylum Chordata; class Mammalia; order Artiodactyla; family Cervidae; genus Cervus; species Cervus canadensis. The sequence goes on from NC_057404.1 coordinate 32,352,195, forward strand.
TTTATGGTCCAAATCTCACATTCCTACATGACTACTGGAAAAAACATTGCTTAGGCTATATGAACGTTTGTCGGCAAAGTGATATCTCTGCTTGTTAATTAGCCATCTAGATTTTCTTCCAAGGAGCAAGTGTCACTAATAATGTATTATTTCTAAGATACACTAATTTAAGATGTGAATACTATTTGTGATGTTACTATTTCTGTCAGTGTTTTTTAATTTCAATGAGAAGTTGCAGGTGGTCTCTTCTTTCTCTGAAACTAAAATGTTCAGTTCTCTCTCAGTGTTTTTCATTTAACTTCAAAACAGAAGCAATTTTCATTAATAGGGCTTTTCGGAGAGCTCAAATGGTAAAGAATCCACCTGCAATGCAGGAGACACTGGTTTGATTCCTGGGTCAGGATGATCTGCTGGAGAAGCGATAGGCTACGCACTCCAGTAGTCTTGGGCTTCCCTTGTGACTCCGCTGGTAAAGAATCCTCCTGCAATGTGGGAGACCTGGGTTCAATCCCTCTTTTGGGAAGATCCCTTGGAGAAGGGAAAGGCTACCCACTCCAGTATTCTGGCCTTGAGAATTCCATGGACTGTATAGTCCATAGGGTTGCAAAGAGTCGGACATGACTAAGGGACTTTGACTTTAGTAGTATTTTCCACACTGTAAACATAGAGAATTTCACTCAGTTGCATTCAGTGACCTTTCCTGATGTATAGTTCTGTGCGTCTTGATTTTATAGATCAACTTAAGATTTATACAAGTTCTGTGGCGCTGTATTTCATTGCTGTGTTTTAAGAAATATTTGAAGCTTACTGTGATTCCCAAAGTCTAAGTATAGTGACTTCTAATTTAAAAATCCCTGTAGATATAAACTTTCATATATCTATGACTTTCATTTGTCCACTTTATTTCTATTTTTTTAAGTTTCTTTTTTATTGGAAAGTGAGTTTTAATTTTATGTGCTGAAAATAATTTTAATAAAAATGTTTTCTGGTGTAATAACTTGAAATTGTATTCTAGTTTGCAGCATATTATACCGTTCACTCCTTTATTTAACCTTTATCACAGTCCTGTGAGATGAGCAGGAAATGATCATATTCCCATTTTAAGTTTTAGAAAACTGAGCCTCTTAGTCATTAGAGACATAAAGTTAAAAATTGTATTAAATTACATATAAAACCATGACTTAGAGCTAGCGCCAGTTGGATCCTAACAGACTCCCACTTAATGAAACAGTGTATAATACTTGACATATTTTTTCTTTCAGTTTAATTAAGCTTAAATAGAATTGCTTAGTTCTCATTTGGTGGAAGTACTGTGATGAGTAAAACAGTTGTATAAGATAGATTAAAATAAAAGATAGGAAAATACATGATATTACAAGTTATGAGAATATTACTAACCAGTAAGAAAGCGTTTTTAATACAGAGTAGTGATAGAAACCAGAATTTAGGTGTTAAGGAATAAGGAAGAGGTAGAGGTGTTGACACATGTGGTGTGGACTAGCCTCTGAAGACAATGAAAGTGTGGGTGGGAAAAGATGATCGAGGGCCTGAGAATGCATGCAAAGCAGAGGGCAATAGATAAATGGAGGGTGAATTAAGTACATATGCTGAAAAGCATTTAAGAATGACAAGGATAAAGGAATTAACAAATTTGAGAGCCTAAGAAAACAAGTAAAGGGGTTAACCTGGTAAAATACTCAAGTAAAGGAAATATGAAAGAAGCAAACTTTAATTCACTAACAATAAAAGCTTATTTATTTTGGAAGATACTCATTTATTTGCAAGTGACAGAACTTTCCTTTTCCCTAAAATTTGATATTCCTAAAGTATGGAAAAGGAATTGAGGAAGAATGGAATAAAGTTATTGTTGTTCTTGTTCAGTCACTAAGTCATGTCCTACTCTTTGTGACCCCATGGACTGCAGCATGCCAGGCTTCCCTGTCCCTCACCATCTCCCAGAGTTTTCTCAAAGTCATTCCGTTGAGTCAGTGATGCCATACAACCATCTCATCCTCTGTTGCCCCCTTCTCCTCCTGCCTCAGTCTTTCCCAGCATCAGGGTTTTGTCCGGTGAGTCTGCTCTTTGCATCAGGTGGCCAAAGTATCGGAGCTTTGGTCAGCATCAGTCCTTCCAATGAATATTCAGGATTGATTTCCTTTAGGATGACTGGTTGGATCTCATTGCTGTCCAAAGGACTCTCAGGTCTTCTCCAGCACCACAGTTTGAAGGCATCAGTTCTTCCATACTCAGCCTTCTTTACGGTCTGACTCACACGTCCATTCAGAGCTATTGGAAAAACCATAGCTTTGACTATAGGGACTTTTACTGGCAAAGTGATGTATCCGCATTTTATTATGCTGTCTAGATTTGTCATAGCTTTCCTTCCAAGGAGTAAATGTCTTTTAACTTCATGACTGCAGTCACCATCCACAGTGATTTTGGATCACAAGAAAGTAAAATCTGTCACTTTTTCCACTTTTCCCCATCTATTTTTCATGAAGTGATGAGACCGGATGCTATGATCTTAGTTTTTTGAATGTTGAGTTTTAAGCCAGCTTTTTCACTCTCCTCTTTCACTTTCTTCAAGAGGCTCTTTATTTTTTTCTTCCTTTTCTGCCATAAGGGTGGTGTTATCTGCATATCTGAGGTTATTGATATTTTTACTGGCATTCTTGATTCCAGCTTTTGATTAACCAGCCCTGCATTTTGAGTGATGTACTCTGCATTGAAGCTAAATTAAGCACAGTGACAGTATACAGTGCTGATGAACTCCTTTCTCAGTTTTGAACCAGTCCATTTTTCCATGTCTGGTTCTGACTGTTGCTTCTTTTTCTGTATACAGGTTTCTCAGAAGAAGTTAAGGTGATCTGTTATTCCCATCTCTTTATGAATTTTCCAGTTTGTTGTGATCCACACAGTCAAAGGCTTTAACATAGACAATGAAGCAGAGGGAGATTTTTTTTTTTGGTATCCCTTTGCTTTTTCTACGATCCAGTAGATGTTGGCAGATTGATTTCTGGTTCCTCTGTCTTTTCTAAATCCAACTTGCACATCTAGAAGTTCTGGTACTGTTGAAGACTAGCTTCAAGAATTTTGGGCATAATCTTGCTAGTATTTGAAACGAGTGCAGTTGTACAGTAATTTGAACATTCTCTGGCCTTGCCTTTCTTGGGATTGGAATGAAAACTGGCCTTTTCCAGTCCTGTGGCCATTGCTGAGTTTTCCACATTTGCTGGCATATTGAGTGCAGCACTTTAACAGAATCATCTTTTAGTATTTGAAATAGCTCAACTGGAATCCCATCACCTCCTCTAGCTTTGTTCATAGTGATGCTTCCTAAGGCCCACTTGACTTCACACTTCAGGATGTCTGTCTCTAGGTGAGTGACCACACCACTGTGGTTATATGGGTCAGTAAGACCTTTTTGTACAGTTCTTTTGTGATTCTTGACACCTTTTCTTAATAACCAGAAAGTAGTAATAAATATTTTTGATAGATTTTGCATATTTTCTACCAAGTGATAACCTGTGATCAGTATGCATACATACAAAGGGTTACTTGATTATGAAAAACTTGAAAATCATACAATCTAAGTTAGACAAAGCTAATCTCAAAGAGAAAGGCCACTTTACGTTTCTTATGGTATGGAAAAGGAGCTGGAAATACCTGATTGAAATATTTGTATTGTGGAATTAACTTTTTTAGAAAAGAAATGTAACAGGAGGTACGCTAGGGAAGAAGGCAAACCAGTGCTGCCAGCATCAGCCAGGGTCTTAGAATTCTTCCAGTGAACTAATTTAATACTCTTGAGCCTGCTTTCTGCCATGCCTTCAAAGACAGAAGGAAGAAAGTCATCATGGCCACAGCCACTAATGCCAGCAGGGAGACAAAGGCTTGTGTGTCCTTCCTTGTTCAGTGTCAAACAGCTAAACATTGGCACAACTGGGCCTGACTCTAAAGTCTGTCCTCTTAATACTGGAATTTTTGCCTCTGTGGAGATCATATATATATGTTTGATAAGCACGTATTAATTTTGAAAACTCATCAAGGGTAGTTTGAGAATTATTTTAATTTTATTCTAATTTTTTGCATGATTTAATGTTATTTATGATTTTTTTCATAAGTGAAGACATAAGTGTAAGTTGACATCTTGTTTTGAACTTGTACAAGCCTGTTTGTAAACTCATGGTTACCAGAATATGTGGAAAATATGCATATCTTATTTTGATTGACTGTCTTCTTTTTTATAAGTGATATGAAGTATATCATAAACTGAAGAAGTTTTATTTTTATGATACCAGAGATCATGCAGATTCTCTCAACTCCGTCAGGCATTCAGTTAATCACCTAATGTTTAATCTATACTTTATCAAATAACAAGATATAATGCTTAATTTAGCTGCCTAAATGCTTTGATACTTTGCATCTCAGTCTTCTAATTCAGATATTTTTTAACATGTAAAACTAAACAGTAAAACCCACAGAATATGTGCATTATCATTAACCTTTTCATTATTATTTTGCTTGTTATTATTCTCCCTGCAATAAAAGTGAAACAAAACAACAACAAAAAAACAACAAAGTGACTATAAAACGTAAGAAAACTAATTACTCTTTAAATATATACAACTTCTTTATTAGAAAAACAGTGAAAGAAATTAATATTTTATCTGATTAACTTATACAGTGCTTAAAAATTTAGAAGACTTTGAAGACTTCTAATATTTATTTTGCTAATTATGGGAAGTATACTGCATCACAATGTGTAAAAAAGAGAAGATAAAGTGATGCCTGAAGAACAGATACAAATATCTTAGCTTTAGATAGAATACAGTTCTATTTTTTGTTTTACATACTGTAACTATGTATTTTTAAGCATTGATTCTTGGGTTACTGCATTTTCAAAAATCTTTTGACTATATTTGTTGATATTCTTCAAAGATGGTTCTGTGTTTTGTGTTGATTCTTCTCATTTGTAATAAAATGGAATAATGAAATTCTCATCCATTTTCCTGAGTACCTTTGGTATCTCACATTACTTATACAAAGTGAGGACATTTTCCTTCAAATAAGCTGAACTAAATTTATTCTTCAATGATTTTATTGTTTTGATATCAATGCATTGATTAAAAATGAAGACTAACCAAACAAAATATTTTAAATCATGGCACTGTAAGTCTGATGGATTTTGCTTTTGAAATGGTTTATTGTATATTATATTTTACATATGGTTTGGTTATTCAAAATTTGAAATGTGTCTTCCATATTAAGATTCAGACATGGTGGGCCAGGTTCCAAGCCTAATTGAAATAATCCTGTTTCAAAAAATTGTTGATTTCATTTCTAAGACTTGTTAATAAATTGTATTAGAGTTTTTTAGAGATTCATAACCAATAATATATGTCCTATATACACTCTTCTGTGTATACATTTATTACGAGACATTGGCTCATGCAGTCATGAGGGCTGAGGAATCCTGTGATCTGCCTTGTGCAAGTTGGAGAACCAAAAATGTCGGTGGTGTAGCTCAGAGGGCTGGGGGCCAGAGAGCTGACAGTGCAGATTGCAGTCTGAGTCTGAAGGCCTAAGAACCAGGGCACAAGGGCAGGAGAAAGAAAGTGTCCCAACTTCACCAGCCAGGTAGTGAGAGTGGGTGCTCCCTTTCTCCACCTTTTTTTGTGGTATTCATGCCCGCAACAAATTGGATTATGCCCACCCACAGTGTGGAAGGCAAATAGCTCTGCTCAGTCTATAGATTCAATAGCCACTGTCCAGAAGCACCCTCAGAGACATATCCAGAAATAATGCCTAAGCAGATTTGGTCTCCCCATGATCTAGTCAAGTTGACACATAAAATTTAACTTTCTAGTAGACAATTGAGGAAAAAATAAAATCAGTTTTTTTTTTTTAAGTGTGTTGGTTAACTAGTTTTGAATAATGTGCACACTTATGTAACTATCATCCTAATTGAGATATGTAATATCTTCATTGCTCAAAAATGTACGCTTTTACTTCTTTGTGGTTAGTTATTTTACTTAAAATATTTTCTTCCAGTTTTATTAAGATATATTTGACATATAGTACCGTGTATGTTTTCCACAGTTTATTGTGATCCACACAGTCGAAAGCTTTGGCATAGTCAATAAAGCAGAAATAGATGTTTTTCTGGAACTCTCTTGTTTTATCGATGATCCATTGGATATTGGCAATTTGATCTCTGGTTCCTCTGCCTTTTCTAAAACCAGCTTGAACATCTGGAAGTTCTCGGTTCATGTATTGCTGAAGCCTGGCTTGGAGAATTTTGAGCATTACCTTACTAGCGTGTGATATGAGTGCAATTGTGCAGTAGTTTGAGCATTCTATGGGATTGCATTTCTTAGGGATTGGAATGAAAACTGACCTTTTCCAGTCCTGTGGCCATTGCTGAGTTTTCCAAATTTGTTGGCATATTGAGTGCAACACTTTCACAGCATCATCTTTCAGGATTTGAAATAGCTCAACTGTAATTTCATCACATCCACTAGCTTTGTTAGTAGTGATGGTTTCTAAGGCCCACTTGACTTCACATTCCAGGATGTCTGTCTCTAGGTGAGTGATCACACCATTGTGATTATCTGGATCATGAAGATCTTTCTTGTACAGGTTTTCTGTGTATTCTTGCCACCTCTTCTTAATATCTTCTGCTTCTGTTAGGTCCATACCATTTCTGTTCCTTATCGAGCCCATTTTTGCATGAAATGTTCCCTTGGTATCTATAATTTTCTTGAAGAGATCTCTAGTCTTTCCCATTCTGTTGTTTTCCTCTATTTCTGGGAGTTCGTGATGGACAGGGAGGCCTGGCATGCTGCGGTTCAGGGGGTCGCAAAGAGTCGGACACGACTGAGCAACTGAACTAACTCACTCACTGTGTATGTTTAAGGTGTACAACATAATGATTTGATTTATATACCTAATTAAATGATTATCACAATAATTTTAATGAATGTCCATCATCTCATACAGATACAAAATTAAAGAAATAGGAAAAGATTTTTTTCTAGTGAGGAAAACTCAAGATTTTCTCTATTTTACCAACTTTCATATGTAACATACAGCAGTATTAATGATATTTATCTTGCATGTTACATTCCTAGTGCTTATTTATCTTATAACTGGAAGTTTATAACTCTTGACTGCTATTTTAAAAGTGAATTTCTTTCTCCTTTTTTAAAAAAGAAATTCCACTTTCCTTCATTTTTGCTTCTTTAAGCTCCACTATGATCCATGTTATAGACACCTACTGAAGCCCCAGTCTCTACTTACTTCAGAGACTAGGAGCATAACAGGGAATAATAGGACATGAGCTTTATTCATACTTTTCAGTTAGTGAAAATTATTTAAGATACCATGAATCTGTTATCACATTTTAGTTTGTTAATGAATAAAAGATGAATATATATTATTGCTTAAGTAGGCTTAATTTTTTGTACAGAAAATTTCACCAAAATCCTTGCTTCAAAGTATTTCTAATTTTAACAGATTAATTTTCCTTTTTTATTGACCGCATTTTCATGCAAAATATTACTTTGTTTATATTCACGTTAGTAAAGATATAGTTGCCTGATATTTGGAAAACAAACTTTTATCCTTTATCTTACACAAGCTGTCATTCATTACATTATCATTACACAAACATCATATCACCCAGTTTTGATACAGAAGCTCAATATCTGCATTGCTATAACACCTGGGAAACACTTTTAAAATAAATCAAATCTATCCATTTGCAGTGATATACCAATAGAATAGAAAAGTAATATAGAAGAATATGATTTAAGAATGAAATAAAAGTTGTCAAAATTAAATAATGTTTTAAGCCTGTAATTAAGAGGAGCATTTAGAAAGTATGTCTTCTCCATAATAGATGATAGAATATTCTACCATATGAAACTATGTACCTTGCTGCTTTGCAGCAGGTGCAATAAAAAAAAAATTACCCCAAGATTTTACTTGACACTATTCTAATAGATTCCACGTGGTGGTTCAGTCTGTGAAGAATCTGCCTGTAATGCAGGAGACCCAAGAGATGGAGGGAGAGAGAGAGAAAGAGAATATGTTTGTATCTGCAACTATAAATAAGAGAAGATGAGGGTCAGATGGTATAGCACACACAGGGTATTTAATGACAACAGAGGATTCCATACTGAACCTGTTTTTAATTTTCTTTTTAATTTCATCATTGCTGAGTTAGATTTGACAGAATTGGTAGATATTTAAAATGCACTTTGTGTTGATTTGATACATGTATACATTATAAAAGGATTAATTAATTAATACATCCATCACCTCATATAATTATCTTTTTTTGGTAGGAACATTTAAATTTTACTCTGTTAGAAAATTTCAGTTATACAGTAAAGTTTTTCTTCTCTTCATGATCAGGGAAGACGTTGGGGAGAAGGTTAGTTAGCAAAAACCCTTAACAGAATAAAGGAGATGAAGCAAAGTGCATTCTTTGTGGTCCCTTCGTACAAGCCAAAGTTCAATGTGAAAGTACAGGGGATTCACCTTGAAGATCTAACATCACTGAGACAAGCTGAGGGTGCATATAAGAAATGATGGTGTTATGACAGGAATATGCTCTTGGTTCTTGACTGTAGAAGGCCTGGACAACAAGCTATGGTGTTTAAATTTTATTTGTTAGATACCAAAGAAAATTAGCAACAGTTAACTAGTATGACCAAACACAGAAGGACCCAAGTACTAGATGAAAGTTTTTTGTAGTAATATGCCTAAATCACAGTGATTTCAGTGAGATAGAAGGGCATGTTTGAGAATATTTTAACAGAAAATCAATAGGACTATCTGCAGTATTTGGTAAGGCAAGAAAAAACCTCAACCATAATGTGATGAAAGGAAGACAACACACTCTTATTGAAATAGAGAAGTCAGAAACCGTCTGCAATGTGGGAGACCCGGGTTCAATCCCTGAGTCGAGAAGACCCCCTGGAGAAGGAAATGGCAACCCACTCCAGTATTCTTGCCTGGAGAATCCCATGGACATAGGAGCCTGGCAGGCTGCAGTCCATGGGTCTCAGAGTTGGACATGACTGAGTGACAATGCTATCTACCCTAACTGGTATGACCAAACACAGCAGGGCCCAAGTATTGGTTGGAAGATTTTTTATAGTAATATGCCTAAATTACAGTGATTTCAGTGAGACAGAAGGGTATATGTGAGATTATTTTGACAGAAAAATCAATAGGACTGTCTTCAGTATTTGGTAAGGCAAGAAAAAAGATCAACCAACCATAATTTAATGAAAGGGAGACAACACACTCTTAACTGAAATAGAGAAGTCAGAAACAGGTTAGGTTTTAGAATGATGAGATCAACTTTCACCATTTAGAACAAGACATTCAATGGGGTGTATCAAAAATAAATTAAATATATAGACTGAGAAAGCATGAGAGAGGTATAGAGTGATAATAAAATTTGGTGGCAGATGTCTATTTCCTACCATTTTAATTTATGTTAATGAGTTGTACAACAATTAAGTAAATCAGCTCATTCTGAAAAGAGCTACTGTATAAAGAAGACAGTAAAACATTAGCTGACTGAAATCTGAGCTAATATGCACAACATTAATATAACTGAATGACTGCTTCATTTGATGTCTTTCCATCCAGATGTTGCCCACTGTGCTTGGCTTGGTTTATATGACATGCAAGGTAACAGGGGCCAAAATAAGTGAAATTCATGGTCTGATTTCACCAGTGATTTCATTTCTGTTCATCAGTACATATAATTTATATTTTTTCAAAAATGGCTAAGAAAGTAAGCCCACGAAGATGCATATGTTTATTGGATAGAAAAGAAATTTACTATTATAAAAGCCATTTTAACTCTTTTCCTCAATTTGCCCTCCTTAAAATGAGAATGGTGTTTCCCTGGTAGCTCAGATGGTAAAGTGTCTGCCTGCAATGTAGGAGACCTGGGTTCAAACCCTGGGTGGGGAAGATCCCCTGGAGAAGAAAATGGCAATTATATTGCCCATTGTAGTCACTGAGTTGTCACTATAAATAACCCTCTAGATCATAATATAGTTGGAGTTCTTTTTTTTTTTCCATTTACTTTTATTAGTTGGAGGCTAATTACTTTACAATATGGTAGTGGTTTTTGTCATACACTGACATGAATCAGCCATGGATTTACATGTATTCCCCATCCCGATCCCCCCTCCCACCTCCCTCTCTACCCGACCCCTCTGGGTCTTCCCATTGCACCAGGTCCGAGCACTTGTCTCATGCATCCAACCCGGACTGGTGATGTTTCACCATAGATAATATACATGTTTCGATGCTGTTCTCTTGAAACATCCCACCCTCGCCTTCTCCCACAGAGTCCAAAAGTCTGTTCTGTACATCTGTGTCTCTTTTTCTGTTTTACATATAGGGTTATCATTACCATCTTTCTAAATTCCATATATATGTGTTAGTATGCTGTAATGTTCTTTATCTTTCTGGCTTACTTCACTCTGTATAATGGGCTCCAGTTTCATCCATCTCATTAGAACTGATTCAAATGAATTCTTTTTAACAGCTGAGTAATATTCCATGGTGTATATGTACCACAGCTTCCTTATCCATTCGTCTGCTGATGGGCATCTAGGTTGCTTCCATGTCCTGGCTATTATAAACAGTGCTGCGATGAACATTGGGGTGCACGTGTCTCTTTCAGATCTGGTTTCCTCAGTGTGTATGCCCAGGAGTGGGATTGCTGGGTCATATGGCAGTTCTATTTCCAGTTTTTTAAGGAATCTCCACACTGTTTTCCATAGTGGCTGTACTAGTTTGCATTCCCACCAACAGTGTAAGAGGGTTCCCTTTTCTCCACAGCCTCTCCAGCATTTATTGCTTGTAGACTTTTGGATAGCAGCCATCCTGACTGGCGTGTAATGGTACCTCATTGTGGTTTTGATTTGCATTTCTCTGATAATGAGTGATGTTGAGCATCTTTTCATGTGTTTTTTAGCCATCTGTATGTCTTTTTGGAGAAATGTCTGTTTAGTTCTTTGGCCCATTTTTTGATTGGGTCATTTATTTTTCTGGGATTGAGCTGCAGGAGTTGCTTGTATATTTTTGAGATTAATCCTTTGTCTGTTGCTTCGTTTGCTATTACTTTCTCCCAGTCTGAGGGCTGTCTTTTCACCTTACTTATAGTTTCCTTTGTTGTGCAAAAGCTTTTAAGTTTCATTAGGTCCCATTTGTTTATTTTTGCTTTTGTTTCTAATATTCTGGGAGGTGGGTCATAGAGGATCTTGCTGTGATTTATGTCAGAGAGTGTTTTGCCTATGTTCTCCTCTAGGAGTTTTATAGTTTCTGGTCTTACATTTAGACAAAGGAGGCAAGGATGTACAATGGAAAAAAGACAACCTCTTTAACAAGTGGTGCTGGGAAAACTGGTCAACCACTTGTAAGAGAATGAAACTAGAATACTTTCTAATACCATACACAAAAATAAACTCAAAATGGAGTTCTTTTTTAAGATTTTATTCACAAAAATTATTCACAGGGAATATGAAATTTATTATCTTAAAATTGCTCATTCAGTGCTGGTAATACCTATTTCTGGTTCATTGGGACCCTGGTATATTGCTCTTCTCAACTGGTTTTCTTGTTATTTTGCCTTAGTAAAATTCACTACAATTTTTTTTTCCTATGGCTGTCTTATCATTGTGTGTGTGTTTAGTCACTCAGTCACGTCTGGCTCTGCAACCCTTCAGACTGTAGCCCACCAGACTCCTCTGTCCATGAAATTTCCCAGGCAAGAATACTGGAGTGGGTTGCCATTTCCTCCTCCAGGGGATCTTCTCAACCTAGGGATCAAACCTGCATCTTCTGTGTCTCCTGCATTGCAGGCAGATTCTTTACCTGCTGAGCCATCAGGGAATACCCCAAACACTTTATAAATAAGAAAAGCACTACTTTTCACTAATTTCTTGGTTATAAAACATTCTCAAATGTTCTGTATGAAAAAAAATGAAGTATTCAGCTACATTAATTTACAAAACTCTTGAACTGATTTCTATGTATTCTTAATTCCAGGATATTTACCTCATAGGATTCTTATTTAGTGATTAAATCTGACTGGCTGGTTTGATTCATTCCTCACTGAGAAGTAAAATAAGCTGATACCATTGTAATAATATTAATTTTAAACATCCCAGTGTATGCTACTAGTGTGTATATTAGGGCAGTTTAAAAGTTCAGTTTTAGAAACAGATTTATTTGTCTTGTATCTGCCATATAAATAGTTGGGATCATCTATTTGGCATCTATTTAACCTAAGCCTCAACAATTCATATGTGATTAAATGAGGTAAATTTGAATAATATTTAGGATAGACTAAATGATTGTTTAATAGCAGATATACCTTGAAGAGAAGCCTTATCACTGGTCCTTGCTTTTTTACTGTATAGACAGATGTTTTCATTGACTGATTTCCTTTGTCTTTGAAATTAATTTTTTGTGGGTTCACTGAGATAAACACAAAATCAACCCTGGTTTTTATAATCTATTTTAATTTTGGAGACACGATTAGTTAAGAAGCATCTTTAATATTTATCCACTAGTTAAAAAAAATAACTTCTCACTTGAGTTTTCTGTTCTTACCTAAGCCCTGGAAAATTCTCACAATTATAATATTGCTCTTAGGTAGTTAGAATAGGAAAAAGGAGTCCAGACTGGCGGTGGCTAAAAGACAAGGAAGGGAAAAGCCCATGAAGATAGAACAAAGGAAGATCGGAGGACCAGAGTGAGGACCTCAGGTAGAAGAAACAGCACTCCTGGCTAGCCCAATTTACATAGGGCAGGCCCAGGGGGAGGAGGATAAAAACATAAAAAAGAGGAGCCAAAGGGCTGGCGGTTTCTCACTCTCTCTCATTCTCTCTCACTCGCTGTCTCTGTCTCTCTCTTCTCTTCATGTCTTTTGGGTTGGCATGCCCTCAGGCCTCGAGGATGTATTTTCTTTTGTTTTCTAAATAAAACTGAGCTGTAACGTGGAGTTGTAACACTGATCTGTCCGAGAGCTGTAACGCTGGTCCATGGCTTCAAATTTTTGTTGTGGCGAGACAGAACCAAGGAAATTACACACTCCCCTGACATCTGTGGTGCTGTGACTAGGGTTTAACCTGACTGAAACAGCCTTGGCAAGGCCCCATGCAAGGAGGAGGCCAAGCACAGCAGTAGCCCAATTCGGCAAAAGCTCCCGCTGTGGAAGCTGAAGCAAAGAGAAGAGAGAGAGACAGACAGAAGAAGAGAGAGAGAGTGAGCGAGCAAGAGCTAGAGACCCCCGGCCCTTTGGCTCCTCTTTTTATATGTTTTTTTCCTCCTCCCCTTGGGCCTGCCCTATGTAAATAGGGCTAGCCAGGAGTGCTGTTTCTTCTACCTGAGGTCCTCACTCCGATCCTCCGACCTTCCTTTGTTCTATTTTTGCGGGTTTTTCCCTTCCTTGTCTTTTAGCCACCGCCATTCTGGACTCCTTTTTCCTCTTCTAACTACCTAACATTAGCATGTTACAATTTTAGATTCATGAAATTGTATTGTTTTTAGATTTAAGGAAATCCCTTAGGTCTAATTGACAAGCACCTTTTTATAACAATAAGTATAAAGTTCTGTAAGTCTGTGTAGGTAAGTATGTATGTATGTGTGCTAACATATAGCTGTGTCCAACACTTTGCGACCCCATGAGCTGTAGCCCGCCAGGCTTCACTGTCTATGGGATTCTCTAGGCAAGAATACTGGAGTGGGTTGCCATGCACTCCTCCAGGGGATCCTCCTGACCCAGGGACTAACCCATGTCTCTTATATCGCCTGCACTGGCAGGTGGGTTCTTAACCAATAGCGGCAACTGGGACGCCCATAGGTAAGTATAATGAAGCACAAAACACATACAATACACATGTTTATAATATGTATTTCTTTAGTATGTATCTTAAGATAGTCAAGAAGAGTAATTAACTTTTTAACAGGGTCTCTGTTGGTAATAATCCCGGACTTGAGGTTTTTCATGATTATCACACGTTTTTGTGTGTGAGAAAATATATTGAAAACTTTGAAGCAACCACAAATTCCACCTGAACTACTAGAGTCAGAAGTTTTCCTCTCACAAACTAGTCCTGGGAAAATTCTCTGTCTCAGGTAACAGCTTTTGTCTGTCATGTCCCCACTAACATTTACTGCCCTCTCCATTGATAACAATGTATGTAAATAACCAAATATGTGCATTCATATGTCTGTTTCATCTGCGTAGGTCATAGGTTGAGAATCAATAGTGCCTATTGCTTAAGAGTCTCATCTTTAACTATGTTAAACATTCTAATACTAAAAACCAGTATTATTTTATACATATACAAAGGCTGTTCTAGAGACACCATGGATGCAGCAAATTTATGTGTAAAGCATTGTCTTAATCATAGGGAAAGATGCTCTCCTTAAGTGCTTTTTGAAACCTGGCACTCCCTTTCCCCTGTTAATCAAGTAGCTTTTCAATTAATTTCTTTTCAATTATTCATTAATTCATTAAAATGATTAAGTACCTAGTAGGTGCAGATTTTGATAAGGGCCGCCATTTTGGTTAAGGAAGCCATAGGTTATAAAGAGTGCTATAGGAATATATATTTGTTATGTTGTATGGAAAACATAAGACCAGAAAGATGCCAACTATAGAATTCTCAACAAGGGACTACTTACCAAGCCTAGAGGGAATAGAGTTCTAAGGATTATTTCTGGTGATGGATGAGGCCTGACTTGAAATTCATAGTATCTAGCTAGTTAACATGAAAAAAAGCACATTTCAGAGAGAAGGAGGAGCTTTAATAAAACCACAGTGTTGAAAAATCTCTAATGTCTTTAGCGTTTACTAGATTTAGCTCTGGAGAAGTTAATCTCTCTTGACTTAAATTTTTTCATCTATGAAATAAAGATAATATTCTAAGTTTGTTGTGAGGACTAAATGAGAAAATTTGTGTGAATGGTTTTGCTTTGTGCTTAATGCATATTAAAAGCCTAAATTTTTTTTTAACCCTTCACTTTATAACTACAGTTGTGCTTTGTATAATTATGCAGTGGGTCTTACTCCATAGTCTTCAAGCTTAATTGCTAGAATCACCAGATAGATGTTAACTGGTATTTTGTATAGAAGTAATATATTTAAGCAAAGTGGATACTCACATTAAAATGAATTTTAACATAAGTCCAAGTACTGGTATATACTCTGAAGCTATCCAGTAGCAATAGTGTTCTTATTGGACAATAATTGGAAGTGAATTACATACTATCCATAATAGCTAATTCAACAAAGTTGAAATACTGCAAGTGTTTTAACAAAATGATAAGGCTGTCATTTTCTTTTTATTATAAATATTCTATCTGCCATACATGATGTTAATATTTTCATGGACAAAATGAAATAAATTTGCCATGAGATATATTAGGAAATACCATATTAAAAACCAAACATATCACCTCGTCTTAATAAAGCTAGAGGATATTTTCATGCCTCGATTATGAAGCAAAATCAAACAAAAAAATAAACTTGTCATGTATCATTGTTTGTCAGTTCATTATTTCCTCCTACAACATTTTATTATTTCTATACCACATAGGGTATACTGTAAATTATATTTTTAATGAATCGTCATGGAAGTTTTCTGATATTGTAGGTAGGTCATGTGTGTGCTAAGTCCTAAGTTGCTTCAGTTGTGTCCAACTCTTTGCAACCCCGTGAACTGTAGCCCGCCAGGCTCCTCTGTCCATGGGATTCTCCAGGCAAGAATACTAGAGTGGGTTGCCATGCCCTCCTCCAGGGATCTTCCTGACCCAGGGATTGAACCCATTTCTCTTAGGTCTCCTACATTAGCAGGTAGGTTCTTTACCACTAATGCCACCTGGGAAGCCGTGTAAGTAAGAGGTCTCTTACGTGCCTTTTAAAAACTGGTAAAAAACAGTCTTTTCTAGTCATCTAAAATTCAACTACTCTCCCACAGTTTTTATCACTAATACACTAATTGCCATGAGTTCCTCTTCCCATTCTTTAACACCTACAAGTGGATGGTTTTTCAACTGACCTACAACCATTAAATTTGCTTTTCTCCCCAGCTACTTGGTTCCTGTTTTAATTTTCACTGCTGTGCTTTTACCAGTTTAAAAGAATTATCCTAAGTGAATAGCATGAAGTTTAGCAGGGATGACTGCCTTGAAGTGCAATCAAGGTAGAAGTAACTATTATGTATATGAAGTTTTAGAAACAAAAGACACGTGGAAGAAACAACAGGGTCATAATTAAATACAATCTGACTGTGAGAGAGATACATATCTCTGTTGTGTTTAACAGCACCTATGAAAATGTCTCATGGAGATGAAGCCTACCACTGCAAGTCAAAGCCCAGATTTAATATCATTATCACAAACAAGATATTAGAAATTAAGAATTGTTCAAAGATAAAGAATAGGAAATATTTATGATTAGAAGATACTAACTTTAAAGGAGACTAAAGAGCTGTGGACTGTTAAAGTTTTAGAGAAGTTTTAGTGTATGATGAAAGAACTGCCTTTAAAGAACTCTTGTACAGTCCTTGTTGCCTGGTGGAGAATGGGCTTTGGAAAAAATGAGCCTGGCTCAGAATTCCAGCTTTTCACTGGATAGCTATGCAATCCTGTGTACATTTCTAAGTCCCTCAACTTTCTCATTTATAAAATGAGAAAAACATATATATCATGAGATTTTATAAAGATTAAATGAAATAATGCCTGTCAAGTACATTGTACAGTGTCTAGTTTTTGTTACTGCTAATTGTAATAACAATAACTGAAAACTATTCCTACAGAACAGTCTAGTCAAGGCTATGGTTTTTCCAGTAGTCATGTATGGATGTGAGAGCTAGACTATAAAGAAAGCTGAGCACTGAAGAATTGATGCTTTTGAACTGTGGTGTTGGAGAAGACTCTTGAGAGTCCCTTGGACTGCAAGGAGATCCAACCAGTCCATCCTAAAGGAGATCAGTTCTGAGTGTTCATTGGAAGGACTGATGTTGAAGCTGAAACTCCAATACTTTGGCCAATCAATGTGGAAAACTGACTCACTGGAAAAGACCCTGATACTGGGAAAGATTGAAGTCATAGGAGAAGGGGATGACACTGGATAAGATGGTTGGATGGCATCACTGACTCAATGCAGATGAGTTTGAGTAAACTCTGGGAGTTGGTGATGGACAGGGAGATCTGGCGTGCTGTGGTCCATGGGGTTGTGAAGAGTCAGACATGACTGAACAACTGAACTGAACTGAGCTGATTCCAACAGAATATGCTGATTAGCTATATTGTTCTGCTACTGCTGCTAAGTTGCTTCAGTCGTGTCCGACTATGTGCAACTCCATAGATGGCAGCCCACCAGGCTCCCCCATCCCTGGGATTCTCCAGGCAAGAACACTGGAGTGGGTTGCCATTTCCTTCTCCAATGAATGAAAGTGAAAAGGGAAAGTGAAGTTGCTCAGTCCTGTCCAACTCTTAGTGACCCCATGGACTGCAGCCCACCAGGCTCCTCTGTCCATGGGATTTTCCAGGCAAGAGTACTGGAGTGGGTTGCCAATGCCTTCTCTGGCTATATTCTTCTAAGTAGCCTCAAACTCATTCTCTGTTAGTGGAAAGATGGGAACAAAAATAAAAGGCATTGACACTGACTTATTCCCTGTTCTCTGCCTAGAAACTGATTTCCTGACCCTGACCAGATACCTCATAAATATTCATGGATTAGTGAAAAAAATAGTGATGCAATTTGAATGATTCATGACTAAATGAGTTTAGGCAAGTGATTGGTATGGAAAATTTTGATTTATTACTTTGCCCAGGTGTTATGGGTTTTCTTTGAGTTATTGCACTGAGTTCATCATCTATGATTTTGTTTTGTTTAATTTAAATAATAAAACATTTATTTATATGTTGCTTGGAAGAATGGCTGGAGAAACACATATCTCCATGTGGTGTGTGTTCTGAATATGTCCTTTATTTTCTATATTATAGTGGTGAAAGTCACTCAGTTGTGTCTGACTCTTCACGACCCCATGGACTATACAGTCCATGGAATTCCCTAGGTCAGCATACTGGAGTGGGTAGCCTTTTCCTTCTCCAGGGGATCTTCCCAACCCTGGGATAAAACCCAGGTCTCCTGGATTGCAGGCAGACTCTTTACCAGCTGAGCCACAAGGGAAGCCCATATTATAATAAGAGAAAGGAAATTTTCCCCAATCCTTGTCTTTGGAAAGTATAATCATGAGAATGGATAATAGTGTTTGTTAAGGAAGATGGAGGCTTTTCCTTATATACCTAGGATTGCTTTGGCCCAGCACACTCTACATTGCGAGGTGTGTTTCATTCAGTCTCTTTTGCCTCTCTCACATACTCCCCTCATACTCACTCTTTCCCTGGCACTGCATTTGTAATGAGATAAGGGGAGATGACAAGTGGTTTTCAGATATGTGTGAGCTCAGTTGCTCAGTGTTGTCCTACTTTTTCTGACCCCATGGATTATAGCCTGCCAAACTCCTCTGTCATGGAATTTTCTAGGGAAGAATACTGGAGTGGGTTGTCCTTTCCTACCGCAGGGGATCTTCGACTCAAGGATTCAACTCACATCTCCTGCGTCTTCTGCATTGGCAGGCAGATTCTTTACCACTATCACCACCTGGGACGCCCATGTACTTAATGTACCTAAGTATAAATTCTAAATGTCACTTACTTTATATCTTACTTAGTTCCTCTTTAAAATGGCAAAAATACCCACCCAGTTTTTGTGAGCATTTTAAAATAGTATGTATAAAGTCATAAATATTTTTTTAAATTTTCCTGTACTTTAAATAAATGTTACCTGATAACAGTAACATTTTAGGCTTTACAGACAAACATCAAGGTCACTACAATTATCTGGAAAGTAAGAGAATACACCACATAACTTTTTATGTTACTGTGCCAGACTTGGGTCCTCCTTACTTCTCACAGTAAAGCCAGTCTATTGACACCAGGGCTTGTGGTGAGGAAAATGCAGCATTTAGTATAAGGCACTGTACAAGGAATCTGGGGCAAGTAGTGCTCAAAAAGCGTCAACTCTCTGAGCATTTTTACAGGTCTGGTGAAGGAGGGAGACTCAGAGTATAAGATCAACTCCTGCACAATTCTCTGACTGGGTGATGGTGAGGTAATGTCTTCCATTTGGTGAGGTCTTAGCATCTGTTTAAAAAACAAACAAACAAAAAGAACAGGAAATGAGCATCAGATGCTATTAGCTTTGCAATAGGTATCAGAGAGGAGCTAAAACAGAGGCTTTGGGGGAGGGACCTGTCTCAGGAAGATCCAAAAGGGTCCTGCTTAGTTGCATTTAATGTTACTTTGAATGTATTATTCTAAGCAATAAAGACAAAGAAATTTCATCAAGGACTCTTGAAAAGAAGGAGAATAACTAGTACATTTTCAACAGTTTTCATCCTATTCAAGTTAATCACTACTTGTATATTATAAACTTATCATAATAAGGCAATTCATTCTTGCATTTTTTTCTGTCAACAAATATTTCTTGAGAACCTACCACATGCCAAGCATTGTTGAAAGTGCTTAGGAAATATGAGTGGACAAAATAGACCTTCACTGAAGAAAGTTACTTTAGGAGAGTCATAATTTCTTCTGAGGCATAGGAGCATATTTGCAGAACTGGTGTTTATTGGCTTCACCTTTGAAGTACAGAGTATCAGAATTTCACTCTGTAGAAGGGTAAAAATGTTTACTCACCTAACTTGATATATGTAGAATTTATAATAGTTAACATTTTCTGTTAATTAAAGCATTTTTATTTTTACTTTATACATGATTTTGTTACATACTAGAAAGAATTTTTCTCCTTCTCTAAGAGCATAGGTACTTTCCAGGTAGCTCATTGGTAAAAAATCTGCCTGCCACTGCAGGAGACACAGGATACATGGGTTTGATCCCTGAGTCAGGAAGACTCCCTAGAGGAGGAAATGGCAACCCACTCCAGTATTCATTCCTGGGACATCCTACAGACAGGGGAGCATGGCTGGCTAACAGTCCATGGGATTGGTAAGAGTCAGACAAGACAGAGCATGCAACACTCATTCACTTAAGAGCGTAGTGTTTGGGAACCTTACTGGCTCTGCAGGGTACAGATTTGTCACCCTGATTCTCTGGTGATTGCATGAACCCTACCATTTCTACTTTAGAATATGATTAGTTTCCCATCCCAGCCCCATATCCCAATATATATCATTTGTTTAATTCAACATTAAAAATAAAAACAAAAGCAGAATGTACTAGTAAAGGTCCATGCCACTTTATTTGTCCTGTCCTTCCCTCTATTTGCCCAGGGAAATCTGATTTGCCTATTTCATACTTTCCCAACTATTGCCTTCTGCTGTTAACTTCTCAATCAGCTTATTTCTACACAGCAGGAACAGTCTGGAAGAACTTGAATCAAAGTTACTTTCTCTATTGTGTATATTAGAATGTTGTCAGTGACGTATTATGGGATTTTATTGGATAGTCTTTGTCCTGCTTTATCACTTTCCTTGCAGAGGTACAGGTGATAAAAATCTCTATGACTTGGGTCTTGGATTTGGATAGTTCAATTAGCTGTTCAGGAAGTCTATCAAAACTGTGACTCTAGGTCCCTGAACTCCAGCATTTTCATTATCAGTGTGAAATGTTAGTGACAAATGAGGTATGATCATCTAGACACCTCATCAACCTGCTGGCTTGCTGCCTGAAGTAAAGGGGCAGTTTTAAAAACATCAAGGTTTTGATGGGGCTCTAAACATGTGGCTCAAAAACAAAGCCCATGAAAAATGGCAAACATCATACATTTTGGAACAGTGATAAGCTTTCATAGTTCTCTGAAATTCCATGGTCAGAATCAAAGCTAAACCTTATTTTTAGGATAATGGACAGTAAGGATTAAGATGAGAGTTTTCTTATTAGCTATGCTTGTAAATACAAGGATTATTTTAAGAAATGGTTGGCAACAGTTTATAGTGATAGTAAGAGAACTTATATAAATGTATTTTGTTAAGAATTTATATTTAAAGCAGTGATTAACAAATACTGTTATTTTAATAAATTTCATGTGTATGGATAGACATCATCAAAGAAAGTTTGTGCTAAAGTGTGTGCAATGCATATATTTATACTAGTGGTTCTCCATGGGAATGGTACTGCCCTCTAGGGGCGTTTTGATAATCTGTGGGGTAAGTTGATTATCAGGATGTGGAGGATACCATGAGCATACAGTGGGTAGAGATACTCAATCTAGAAAGTAAAAAATTCTTCTACCTACAGACTATATTCCCATTTTTTAATGCCCACTCATGCAGCAGGAAAATGTATTTGATTATCTGGACCTAGATCCTGCTTGCATTACACATGTAAATCAAAAGTGTGTTTTGTATGTCTTTACATACAGACTGACTTTTTCACAATCACAACTATCTTCTGAATTTATAGAAAATGATGCTTTATTTTGTTTGAAAGTTTACCAAAATCTGTTTTCCATTTTGTAAAATCACATTACTAATGGCAGTGTCAGTCATGGATTTTAGTCACCAATTCAACATACTACCTTTCTTTCTTTGCAGCTATTGCATTCATGAGGAATATATGTACATTTATAAGTATGACTGCTTCTTTATAGAATACTGAGGGTTGGTAATTTAAATATTTATTTTTAAGTTATTTTTTAAAAATTCTGAGATATATATATGTATATATGAGATAATTGCATTGAAATTTCTCAATCAGCTACAATACATTGTGTATAAATTGCATTTCAGATAATAAAATGGACCATAAAAAGTATGTTGTGAAAATGATCTGAGTTCTGTAGAATTGCGAGTCATTGATTTATGTATATAAAAAGTCTGGCTGGTTGATCATATAGCCAAATATAAATGCTGCAAGTATCCACATTTTTGGCACATTTCTTTGGTAGGAATATGTAGATTTTAAAGAAATTTCCTGGCAAATTCAACCCTATAAATTGTAGGAAATTTTGAGATAGAGGCCTGAAAATAAATCCTGAAGTCAGCATAATTAATTCTCTTTAAGCAATTCAACTGCATGTATATTAAATGCCTCATTATGCAAGACACCCTTCTAAATGCCTGGGAGACAAAGACAAATATGAAATAATTCACTCTTCCAGGGAGTATATATTCTAGTAGGAGGGACAGACAGATATCTAAAGAATATTAATGCAGTATAAATACTAATAGAGTTATTGTTGCAATTCTACAAAGGAATGAAAGTCGGAACTGAGACAGAACCTGGTGGGAGACATAGTTTGAAGACTGTGTAGGGACTTAGGTTGTGCAAAGCCTTACATATTATACTAAATTAATGTCATAAGATCATTAGATGAAAATAAAAAGCTACTTAAAACAAGCAAATAGCAGCAATAAAACTTATTTCTGCAGTTTCTGTGTTTGAAGGAATCTGATCCTATTGTAAAAGAACACATTTGTTAGGCATTGTTAAGTTTCTTGGAAGATAGGATGATGAACTCAGTGAGAAAAAGAAAAATCAAAATTCCTCTGCATAGTTAAAAATATTTTTTGAAATCTCATGGAGATCTGAAGATTAAAAAAAAGGTATAGGGGATAAGAACAACAGGAAAAGTAGGTTGACATGATATTCGTTACACTGTGGTGGGAAAGAGAAGAGCACAGAAAGTAAATACAGAAAATTTAAGAGATCATTGAGTTAGAAAGAAAGGTCCCCATGATTATGTAATTCTGTGAGAGTCTACAGAAGTCTGAGTGAACACTGGACTTCCTACAGTTTCTGTAAAGGAAACTGAGGCGATTTTATTTAAATTCTAGAGAAAATAATTGCCAATATGAAGAATTTAGAATGTCCAGAAAACTAATATGATAACTTTTTTTTTTTGGCAGGTTCTAAAAGTGTACTTTTTTATATATCTCTGAAAAATTCAGCTTTCCTTTATTATCAATGATGGACTAATGCTTTTTAAAAAAAAAAAAAAAAAACATATGCCTCAGCAATGCACATATTTTCATTTCTATCTCATGTTGGGATGGTGGTGGATTGTTTGTGGACCACTACTGGTCCAGAGGCTATGCGCTGAGTGGCAGTGCTTAATTGAGCAGCATAGGTAGCTCTCACCTAGTATTATGAGCTTGTGAAAGACAGTCTCTCTCACTGAGTTTCTAATCTGCAGTAAAATTTGTATCTATATCTTTTTTTTTTTTTTTTGGTAAGAAACATGAAAGAAACTAGCACAACACATTCTCCATTTCTTTTAAAATAATAATATCCCTCATTTTTGGTTGGATACTTGGAGTAAAGCTTACTTTTCTCAGACTTCTGTTGCCATGTAATGTGGACAGTGTATTTTAGGAGGAAATGTTTTGTGCAATATCTAGATTGTACCTTACAATGTTACTTCCTGTCCAGATGAAATGAAGGTGTGATATCTGATGCCTCTTGAGCCATGAGCTAGAACTCATACTGAGGTTGGTGGATCACCAAAATAGAAAGAACTTGAGTCATTTATGCCATGGACGATTATATTAGTGTTTACCTTCAATTAGTGTTTACTTACCTGGAGTGATTACCTTCAATATCCTTCTAAGATTTTAACTTCTAAGAAGTAAAATTACATCTTATTTATTTTAGACTTCCTATCACATATAAAACAGCCAAAGTCCAATCAATAAATAAATTAGAACAGATGTGTAAAGCAGTACCTGATACATAGAAAACACTCAATAAACATTAATGTTAATTATTAAATAAGTATAGTGACAAAGTTATTAATTTATTCAGTAAATATTTAATAACAATCTTCTGTGTGTCATTATGTTTTGTAATGGTAACGCAAAAATGATTAAGTTCAGTTATTTGCACATAAGAAGTTCTTGTTTTGAAGGTGTAATGTAATAATGAATCATTAACCATTTATTAGTATTTTTCAAATGATTTTCAAAGTAGAGTGTTTGACATATGTAACATTAGTATTACCTAATTAAAAGGAAAATTAAGCACATTGAAGTGTCTGACAAATATTCTCCTTAATAAAAATGGCTGTTATAAGGTTTTACACAAATAAAGTTAACCCTTTAGGACTAGTTATAATTATTTGTGATCTCTAACTTATATTCTGCAATTTGCATTTTTCCTGGAGATTCCAAAAATCAAAAGCTCATAAGTAATCACACTATTAAAGTTTATGACTATTTATATATTAGTATAACACTTATCATTTATACTTTATAGTATCTGTAAATATGAAGTTTTTTAGGGGAATTACATAGGTAAAGATATTACATAATTAAAAAAAATTAAATGAAGAATATATTCAGACTTTTTAGAGAAATATTAGTGGAAATTAATTGTTAATCATTTATTAAAGTAAGCATGCTTAACAGACTTACCCACTTAATCTGGTAGATTTATTTGGGTTCTTTGTTCAGAACTGAAATTAAGATACTGTCTGGCTATGTCCGATCTGGAGACTTGACTAAGTAAAATTAACTTCCAAACTCATTCAAATGTTCACAGATTCTGTTCTTTTGCAATGAAAATTCTCAGCACCTACAGGCCACTTTCACATCATCCTTGCTCTGAAGCTCCCTCCATTTTAGCAGTGGAAAAACTCCCTTTTCATCAAATTCTTCCTAGTTTTCAAATGACTGAATTCTTCTACTACCAGTCAGAGAAAACTCTGCTTTTAAATAGTTCATGTGATTTATTTATTTTTTTATGAGCAACTGTCCAGTTTCTGAGCATCATTTTTTGAAGAGACTGTCTTTCTACATTTGTATAGTCTTGCCTTCTTGTAGATTAATTGATCATAGGTGTGTGGGTTTATTTCTGGGCTTTCTAGCCTGCTCCATTGATGTATACTTCTAGTTTTGTGTCAGTATCATACTGTTTTGATTACTATAGCTTTGTAGTATAGTCTGAAATCAGAGAGCCTGATTCCTCCAGCTCTTTTTCTTTCTCAAGATTGCTTTGGCAATTCCAAATCTTTTTTATATCGATACAAATGTTAAGATTTTTGTTTATTTTGTTTTAGTTCTGTGAAAAACATTGTTGGTGATTTGATAGGGATTGTATTGAATCTGTATATTACCTTGGGTAGTATAGTCATTTTGACAATTTTGATTCTTCCTATCCAAGAACATGGTATATCTTTCCATCTGTTTGTGCCGTCTTTGATTTCTTTCATCGGTGTCTTACATAGTTTTTGTAATCAGTTTTTTTGTCTCCTTAGATAGGTTTATTCCTAGAAATTTATTCTTTATGATGCAACAGTAAATGAGATTGTTTCTTGAACTTCTCTTTCTGATTTTTTGTTGTTAGTGTATAAAAATGCAACAGATTGCTGTGTATTCATTTAGTGCTTTTCTGGTAGTTAGGATTTTCTATGAATAGTATTGTGTCATCTGCAAACATCAAGTAAACTATTTTGTAATGCCACACACAAAAATAAGCTCAAAGTGAATAAAAGACCTAAATAGTAGACAGGACACTATAAAACTCTTAGAGGAAAACATTGGCAGAACACTCTCTGACAAATAGCAGCAGTATCTTTTTCAATTTGTCTCCTCGAGTAATGGAAATAAAAACAAAAATGAACAAATGGGACCTAATTAAGCTCAAAAGCTGTTGTACAACAAAGAAATCATCAACAAAATGAAAAGATAAATCACAGAATGGGAGAAAATATTTATAAGTGATATGACCAACAAGGGACTAGTATCCAAAATTTAAAATGAATATTTAAAGTGGATATCCAACAAAGACTTACTGTGTAGCATGAAGAACTCTGCTCAATATTATGTAACAATCTAAATGGGAAAAGGATTTGAGAAAGAATGGACACATGTGTATGTATATCTGAGTCACTTTGCTGTGCATCTGAAACTAACACAGCATTGTTGGTCAACTATACTCCAATAGAAAATGAAAAGTTTTTAAAAAGTTAAAAAGTAAAGAGTTTATGTGATTAGCTTAGATCAACCCAGATAGTCTCCTTGAGTTAAATTCAACTGATTAGTAATTCTCATCACATCTGCAGAATCTTTTTCCATATAAGGTGATAGTCACAGGAATAACAATAGAGGACAGAAGTCAGTCCATCTTATAATTTGGCCTATAAATTAATCTTATCAAAGTGAAAATCATTTCATAAAGTATACAAAAGTAAAAGGACTTCTGAGTGAGTTGTTTATATTTTAAAAATCCCTTTTGGATGTGGTAATGTGGTAAAAATCATATTGGCTTTTCTTATTGCTGATTGGTATATGTATTTTATGTTTATAGATGATTAATTTTAGGGTCATCTTTTAAGGTATTTCTTTCATTTAGTTTCATTCTATAGTATCATTTCTTTAAAATATTGTTAAAGTTATTTATCATTTAATGGCAATATAAAAGCTTAGTTCTATTTTTCTAATAAATTATTGAAGTGGTATGCTGTGTTGATATTATTATTTCTAAGAATTTGCAATTACACCACTAACAATTTTACTTAGTTGATGCCATGGTAACATTCCAGGTTGATACTTATTATGCTTTATATAAACATTTATAATTTTATAATTATGGTCAAATCTAATATATAAGCATGCCCCCATACCCATATATGGTTTATAGAATATTATATCTTAAATTATGTTTCAGATTCTATTTTAGGTAGAATGTTTTGGTTTCATTTTTTACAAATAAATCTTTTAAATTATGCTTCACTCTGTTTACTGATACTGCCATAGTTTGTGTGCATATGTGCATAGTTGTGTCCTACTCTTTACAACCCTATGAACTGTAACCCACGAGGATCTTCCATCCATGGGATTTTCCAGACAAGAATACTGGAGTGGGTTGCTATTTCCTCCTCCAGAGGATCTTCCCAAACCAGGGATCAAACCTGCAACTCCTGTGTCTCCTACATTGTAGAAAAGAAATCGCCATAGTTTACAGTAGTCTCTTATTATTTTATTTACTATGTTAATATCTTAAATAAAATACTTAAATATATTATAATACTGGGCTGGCATTAATAATTGCTATGTGTATGTTTGTTGTAAGTACCTTTAGGTAATGTGCATAAATATTATATAATTTAGAGTCACTTGAATAACCATGTATTACTGTGTGTGTGCATGCATGCTAAGTTGCTTCAGTTGTGTCTGGCTTTGTGTGACCCTGTGGACTGTAGCCTGACAGCCTCCTGTGTCTGTGGGATCCTCCAGGCAAGAATCCTGGAGTGGTTTGCCATGCCCTCCTCCAGGGGATCTTCCCAGCCCAGGGATTGAACCCTGGCTTCATATCTCTTTCATTGGCAGGCAGATTCTTTACCAGTAGTGACACCTGGGAAGCCTGTGTATTACTGCACTTGTATATTAAATATTAAAAATAAATTTTAAATATTTGAGATCCAGCCTCTCTGTGGGATCACTCAGAGTTGGAGGTATACTGAAAATCAAACCCTGGATTGCTATTGATTACATTTTGACTTAACCTTGACTTTACTTTTTCTGCAACATTTTGGATAGTCTTTTTTGCATCTTTTTTTTCTTTTTATAATGTAAAAAATATAACAAGAGTCAGATATTCTAACTTACAAGAGGATGGCAAATATTTCACCATTTTTCAAGACTTCTGTCTGAGTGGACTGTAATCAGGAAATGTATATATGTTTACTGTATAGAAAAATACTTTTCAGGGTTAACTTACTAGAAATTAGTTCTTGGCTGGCCTACAAAAACACTGATAAATAGAATTTATAGCTGTAATAAAACAGTTAACTTGCCTCAGTTTCTGTTAGTATAAATAATAGATATTGAGAAAGAAATTCACTTTTGTGGAAACTGGCACAGAATGAAATCTTCTAATGGTTTTCTACTTGAGATGTTTTCTGTCATTAGAGATCTTAGCAGAATCAAATGAATCCTTTGTAAAATCTTCAACCATTTATTTCCTATTAAAGTGGCAAACACATGTAAATGACATAGTCATTAGCATGGGTGAGTAGGTCATAACTGCATTTTCACATTAGTGGATTGAGTCACATTTGAATTCACTAAATGAATGCAACACATTTTCTTTCACTAATCAAAAATCCAATAATGGTTTTTAAGATTGTTCCATGAAAATTAGATCCTTCAATTACTGTCTTCTTTTTTACCCTTTGACCTTATACAGAAATTTTATTCTTTTAGCCAATTTACTCACTGAAAAGGACAAGACAGAGGAAGTCTTGAGTTTTGATATAACCATGATATTATTAACGGAAATGCTGTGCCTTAATACAAAGTCGCTTGGCCCCGTGGTGGCCATCTGCCCTGCCTTCAAAGGCTTTGAGATGTTGTGATTATGAAATAAGGCATTGAATGGCAAATTTGAATTGCATGTTATAGAGGAATATTGAATGCTTTGATGCTATAAGACGCTCTTTTCTCCCCTCTTTCTCTTTTTGTTCACTGATCATTTTCATGGTCATTTATTTTTACGCTCTGTTGTTAAATGAAATCTTTTTCAACTCTTTGTGCTTTATTTGGTATTTCAGACAGCACTAGGACCCATTCTATGTTATCTGACTTTACATGATTACTTAGGAAGCTGCTTTAGTGGTTTGCTATCATGAGTAAACCCCACTACATATATATATATATATATATATATATATATATATAGGGTCAGTTCACCCATTATTGCCTGAGAAAACCATTTGTGTTGTTCATATTTATTGACTTAAATTTTTAAAATATTCTAAGAATCTTGGATATTTTTCATACAGGAAGCTCAGTTTTGCATCTCATTGTATCACATTATTTTCAACTCTGACCTGGTATAGCAATAACAGAAATCAATACATCCAGAGCAAAAGTAAAAGTGAAGAAAAGGGACAAATCATAAGTATTCACCACTTTTGTTAATTATGTGAATTTTGTGAATTATGACTTCACCAAGTCATAATTGGCATCATGACTTGGCTCTTAAAACTTCTCACAGGATGCTCTTCCATTGTGGCTTGGGCACACAACACAATGTCCGGAGCACAGCGGTCACTTAATAATCAGCTGCTGAATGAATGAAATACAGAAAGGGAGAGGGTAAAGGGTAAAAAGAGACAGAACATCTATCTTCTTTCTTTAAGGATGTTTGAAAGTGCTCTGAGAGAGCCTCCCATTCTTTTTTTTTTTTTTTCATATATCTTTATTAGTTGGAGGCCAATCACTTCACAACATTGTAGTGGTTTTTGTCATACATTGACATGAATCAGCCATGGATTTACACGTATTCCCCATCCCGATCCCCCCTGCCACCTCCCTCTCTACCCCATCCCTCTGGGTCTTCCCAGTGCACCAGGCCCCAGCACTTATCTCATGCATCCAACCTGGGCTGGTGATCTGTTTCATATCTTAAGGAAGTATATATGCAAAACCGGGAGAAAAGCAATCAGCTTCTTTCTGTACACTAAGGCCAGGTATATTTTAAAGGCAAGATGGAGGCTTTCTAGCCAGAAATTCTTGTTAATAGAAAAAAGAAATGTTAAATTCTGAGAGAAAATAAGTTATCTTACATTCTATAGCTAGGTATGTAGAACAGAACAGAGGCTGCCATGCAACTGTCAAGGTGAGAGAAGTGGTGTGTGACGACATAAAACGCATGTAATTGGAAGAGCCGTATACACCGCAATGATTTGTTACACTTTGTTCAGTTTTGACTTTTAGAGTAAACATAGTCTGTCTGTATGTAAAATAAACAAAACATATTTGGGTTAAAGTATACATTTTGGATCAGATTTGTTCATTTTTCTTGAATACAACTGTATTAAAATTAGTATACAATAGTCATTAAAGCAAAACATATTAGATTGATCAACTGAACTATAAGAAAATAGTCTTTTATTAAATCACAGCTAATTAAAACCAGTAACCTATGAGATCTCACAGTTCATTCATTCATTTATTTCCATGAGCTGCCGCCATGCTTGACAATAGCTTTCAAGAAAATATGGGCATCCCAAATTATTTATGTGACAAATGATATAAACAGTTTATAAAATATAATGATTATATTTTAATACCAATCAAAATGTAAATTAATACAATACTCTTTTAAAATTGTAATTGATAATTATTATTGCTAATGCTATTATGAGTTCTTAGTTGAACATTCACAATAATGAAAATATAAGAATAGAAAAATGTAACAGCTCATTCTGTATTTTCAAAATGTACATATTTTGTGAATTATTAATCATTAAAGCTAATATTTTTTATTATATTTTTAAAAATAAGTCCTATGACTTCTAGCTCTTCATATGTACTTTTTGGGGGTTGATTCTTTAGTATATTTATAATCAATGCCATAACTGTAGATAATGGAGAAGACCTTAATGACTGACCTCAACATACCTTTTCATTTTTAAAATTAAAAAAAAATTAGGGGGCACTGATATTGTTGTAATTATTTCAGGAATGATATTAAAAGTTATTAGTCCTATTAATATACCATATTAAGTTGGAATTTTAAATGTTATGTCAAAATATGCTGGTTTGAAGTACTTTTACTTTACAAAATCTTTAGTAAATCATTTTTTTGTAGCTGCACCAGCCACATTTTGAAATGTTGGTGATGAGCAGCTAGAATTTGTTCATGTAACAAACTGTATTTGGTGTTACATATGTTGTTTTAAGAGAAGTGCAGCATTTGAACAAGAATAACGAAGAATAAAAAATTCCTATAAAAATAGGTTTTTTGAACCATTTACTTAAGCATTCATCTTGTGTCTACATCTCAAAACCTTGACAGAAATATGTCTCTTTTCATGAAACTTAAAATCACCATTTCTGTGTTTAATATCCAATCAGTCTGTACTTTGCAACATTCAATAGCTACTTCTATATTTTAAAAAGAAACATTATCCTTTCAGAATTGCTGTTTCTTGTAGAATTACAGTCTATTATAATAAAATTGTTCACATAATGAAGAGTGGTCAGGATGTGGCCACTTTCAATGGTGCTGCTAATGTAAGAAATATGGGAGATGGTCCAAAGTCCTCTACAAACTGCTTGTTTGATTTAGTACTAATCCCTTAAAAAAATCGCTATGGCCTGTGTCCCAGACTTTACAATCAAGATAGACAACTACTCTTTTTTCTCACTTCATGTTTGCAATATCACTTAAATAAGCAGATTCAGAACCACTATTAAAATGGTAATTATGAATATTCAAGATAAATTGTTTTCTGTATTAAGTATCTGTAAGGTCTCTCTTTTTCTTACTGTGAATTAGATGTATTCTTCATTCCAAACTAGGTTTGCTCCATTTCAATGACATAGCAAACATCTTTAAAAGTATATGAGCATGTTCATCAGTTAAAATGAATTTTACATTCTAATGATACATACCGCTATAATGATACATACCGCTACAAGACATTCTTTTTGAAGTTAGGTTACAAAACACGATACAGTATTATAAAATATTACTCAGGACTATTTTAAAAGACAGTGCATTCTGTTGATAAGATTAATGGCCATGTACCATGTATGTGTTAAGCAGAGTCTGGTCTCAGAATAAGTATCTCCATGCTGCACATCTCTTATACCATTTCCTCTCAATCCCTCACCCTCCACTTCCCACTCTCCATTGTAGTCGCATGCCAACTTTTACAATTCCAGAAGTCCAATGTGCTCCTGGGTTAGCACATCACTGCCCTACCTTGTTCACGTCACTCCTGTTCTAGGACAGAATGACATTTTAACACCCCATTAACAAATGTAGCTATTACACTCCATAATCAGAATCTGTGCTCCATAAATTTCGAGTGTCTCTTGAGGGACAGAATTTCTAATCTCCCTTCCATCAGTTCAGTTCAGTCCAGTCGCTCAGTCGTGTCTGACTTTTTGTGATCCCATGGACTGCAGCATGCCAGGCCTCCCTGTCCATCACCAACTCACAGAGCTTGCTCAAACTCAAGTCCATTGAGTCGGTGATGCCATCTAACCATCTCATCCTCTGTTGTTCCCTTCTCCTCCTGCCTTCAGTCTTTCCTAGCATCAAGGTCTTCTCCAGTGAGTCAGTTCTTCGCATCAGATGGTCAAAGTTTTGGAGCTTCAACTTCAGCATCAGTTCTTCCAATGGATATTCAGGACTGATTTTCTTTAGGATTGACTGGTTTGATCTCCTTGCTATCCAAGGGACTCTCAAGAGTCTTCTCCAACACCACAGTTCAAAAGCATCAATCCCTTCCGTAGATTTACCAAATGTAAAATGGCATAAATACCATACTATTTCTGTGTTAGTATTGCCTTGGTTGTAGAAGTGTGTCATAATGATTAAGAGCACAAACGTGGGAGCTGCCTCTACCATTGTCAGTGAACTGACTTTATACAAGTTATTTCTTCTTTTTTGCCTCAATTTCCTTATCTGGATTAATAATGATACTGACATCAAGGAGTGTTGTGAAGATTACATAAAACAATAAGTATAAAGTGTTTAGAACAGTTAAAGTAGTAGGTGCCATATAAATATTAGCTCCTATTATTAACAAATTCATGATTCTATAGTGGAAATTTTAAAGAAGTGACAGAATTTGAAGAATGAGGATTTTAAATTCAAATTTGCTTTGCTTTCACATGAATTTCTGTGTCTTAGCTAAGTGTGCTTGAGAGCAGCCATGGGTTGTCTACGAGTTTAGCCAATGCTCATTAAGGATAAAAGTTAGAAATCTAAATAGGTTGGATAAGTTGGATAGAAGAAAAGGGCTAAATTTCTTATTACTTTTTTCAGTTATACTAATGGAATTGAGGAGAATAGTGGCATGTAATTTTAAATTGGCAAAGAGGCAAGTTAGATGAAACTGTAAGTGTAAACTATCTAGATGTCTCTCTGAAGGCTCATTCTCTTAAAAGCAGATCATCTGATAATTTTGGCCTTACTGAAAGCTTTACTTTTCAGAGAGTTGAATAAAGACTGCTATTTGGAATTTTATTCTATCAAGAAAACATCAGTTGACAAAATGGAAGTGACAGGAATCTTGGGAGAAGATGATGATATCATCTTAGGTGCCATAAAGCTAAGGAAATGAATACTCTGTAGACTCTAATATCTCCCCTAGGTTTTAAGAAAATCTTCTGAACAAAACAAGTTCATGACAAAGATAAGAGTGTTCAAATGCTAAATGCTCTGACCAATGAAATCTTTATCATAGTCTCACAGATTGTCTAATGAGAAAGGTAGTAAACAGATGTAATAAACTAATGCATCTGTACAGAGAAGGAGCTTACTGTTGAGAATTATTTTTTTTCATAGCAGTACATGTAAAAGATGAGAGAAAGGACAGAATGATAAATAAATTGTAATAAAAATGAGAGAAACTCTGAAATGTGGAAAGAAGTGTATGGGAAAACCTTTCAGTAAAGTATGTATTGTGTTCATATCATGCAAGTTCCAGGAAAAAACAAGAGAAAGTAAGGTTTACTGCTTAGGTTACTGATGAGAGATAAACAGATCTTCTCAGTTTGTGTTTTCCTTCCATATTGCCCATTTACAAAAAGCTAAGAAATTGCATAAATATGGAAAGAGTTGAAAGTGAAATCCAAGATAGGAGGAGAGGAAATGTAACATAAATTAGACAAAACATTTTCCTCTCACAAAGATATTCTCATCCATAAAACCTATGTACCGACATGAAAACTAAAGCAATACTTTGTAGTGCTCTAGGATTAGTAAAGCATGGAATTTCAGGATTTGGAGGCACCTTAACTGTTGTTTGACATCTAATGCTTCAACGTTGGTCCCTCTTCTTCTAACACATTAATGTAGACATTATGATATTCAAAAGTTGAAATGTTAGTTAACTAATCCCTAGATCTTATTGTTCAGTTCAGTTACAGTTCCGTCGCTCAGTCACGTCTAACTCTTTGCAACCCCATGGACTGCAGCATGCTAGGCTTCCCTGTCCATCACCAACTCCCGGAGCTTGCTCAAATTCATGTCCATCAAGTCAGTGATGCCATCCATCCATCTCATCCTCAGTCGTCCCCTTCTCCTCCTGCCATCAATCTTTCCCAGCATCTGGTCTTTTCCAGTGAGTCGGTTCTTCGCATCTGGTGGCCCAAGTATTGGAGTTTCAGCTTTGGCATCAGTCTTTCCAATGGATATTCAGGTCTTATTTTCTTTAGGATTGACTGGTTTGATCTCCTTACATTCCAAGGGACTCTCAGGAATCTTCTCCAACACTACAGTTTAAAAGCATTAATTCTTTGGCACTTAACTTTTCTTATGATCCAACTCTCACATCTAGATCTTGATGTTAATCCTTGGCAAAAAGAAAAAAGATAAATGGATTGGTAATCAAGTGGTTTTTAAATGATAAGAACAGAAAGAGGCAAGCCTTAGGAGCCTTACAGGTTCACAAGGGAAAAAAAAACCCACTTCTGTCACTGTAATTTTATAGTGTAGCTAAATATGGATAGATTATGAAACATACTATATCCCTAATATGTCCTGATTTCACTGAATTCATTAAATGTTTGTCATTTTGTTTTGTGGACTAGACATGGAAATGTGTGCTTAATGATCGTAGAATTCATGAAGTTGTAACTAGTTGGGAAATCACCAATTATGGTCTTTTAACGTATGGTTGTCATCTGGAGAAATATCTGTAATGGCATGAATATGCTTACTAGTTACTATTTACTGCACTACATCTTTTTAAAAAGCTATAGAAAGCATTCTCATCCTAAAACTGGGAGTAATAGTATATATTGTCATTTATTGTCATATAGTATATATTGTCATTTATTGTCATATAGTATATATTGTCATTTATTGTCATATAGTATATATTGTCATTTATTGTCATATAGTATATATTGTCATTTATTGTCATATAGTATATATTGTCATATAGTATATATTGTCATTTATTTGATGTAATATTTTATTGTGAATAAATAGAGAAAAGGATTACTCAGAAATGCTGAGAATAACTAGCTAATTTTTTGGAATAAATTAAATTATATCCTAACTTCACACACAGCAAGATTAATTTATATATGAATTAAAATATTTAATTTTTAATTAGAGTTCTAAAAAATTGAAAATACTATTTGCAAACATTAAATCTATTTCTGCTACTTGATGTCCTTTCCTGAGCTTCATGCCCCTAAACCTACCTCTGTTGGACATGCCCATGTTGTTATCTCACACACAGCCAACTCAGCAGACCCAAACTGCATTCATTAGCATGCCTTATATCCCACTCCTCCTCCTCCTCCTGGAGTTTCAGCCTAAGAAATGGAGGCATCATCTACCCGCATCTTCAAACCAGAATCTTGCAACTCATCTTAAACTCTCTATAATATATTCCCTAAACCATATTGATATCTTACAGTGAATGATGTCGGAATCATGATCTCTGAAGATGAAGATTTAGCTTCAGGACCAGAGAGCAGGCTTGACCACTCAGGGCTCTTGTGTGGCAGGAGTTTTATTACAGTGAAAAGGAACAGAGAAAGCTTCTGACACAGACATCAGAAGGGGGCAGAGAGTGCCCCAGTCGCTAGTCTTTAGTGAGGGAGTTATATACTTTTTAATTAGTTATTACAGTAAATCAAAAGAATGTCTCAAGTTTGTGAAAATTTTACCAGACCCACTCCCACAATTTACATTTTAGGATAACAGGATTATAATTCACTATGGATTACTCAGCCATTAAAAAGAATTCATTTGAATCAGTTCTAATGAGATAGATGAAACTGGAGCCTATTATACAGAGTGAAGTAAGCCAGAAAGATAAAGACCAATACAGTATACTAACACATATACATGGAATTTAAAAAAATGGTAACGATAACCCTATATGCAAAAGAGACACAGATGTACAGAACAGACTTTTGGACTCTGTGGGAGAAGGTGAGGGTGGGATATTCTGACAGAATAGCATTGAAACAAGTATACTATCAAGGGTGAAACAGATCACCAGCCCAGGTTGGATGCATGAGACAAGTGCTCAGGGCTGGTGCACTGGGAAGACCCAGAGGGATGGGATGGAGAGGGAGGCGGGAGGGGGGATCGGGATGGGGAACACATGTAAATCCATGGCTGATTCATGTCAATGTATTGCAAAAACCACTACAATATTGTAAAGTAAGTAGCCTCCAACTAATAAAAATAAATGAAAAAAAAAAAAGAATTCAACAATAGAAAAATCCTACCAGACCCACTCCCATAATATACATTCTAAGATATCAGAATTAGTCAGAAGGGTTTCAGGAAGGAGAAACTGTCCTCAAGCAGGATCCCTAGTACAGAGTTTAAACTGAGTTGTTTGTTGTGTAATCATCAGTTCTAGGCTTAAAGTGAAAGTAAAGTCACTCAGCCTTGTCCCACTCTTTGTGACCCCATGGACTGTAGCCCATCAGGCTCCTCCATCCATGGGATTTTCCAGGCAGGAGTACTAGAGTGGGGTGCCATCGCCTTCTCCGGGGGATCTTCCCAACCCAGTGATCGAACCCAGGTCTTCCTCACTGTAGGCAGACGCTTTTACCATCTGAGCCACCAGGGAAGTCTTTCTAGGCTTAAAGAAACAAACCATTTTATGTGACTAAGACTAAGGAATGTAGAGGAGAAAAAAAAAAGAAAGAAACATTTGTCCTTTCCTCCTCCTTGAGAATTCCAGACCCCTATCTCCTCAGGGACCCCTGGGCTTCTTACCAACCTGCCTAGGAATTGACCTGTCTCAATTTTAGTCATCAAGCTAGATCAGGCATTTGACCAAAATTCCATGTTAGAAATACTGCTTTGACAAAAAGTAAATTAATTAATTAATTTACTTCAGTTTCCTGTTGAGAATTTGACACAGATTATAACTGGGTTTCAAGCACAGTAACCCATTTAGTCCTTTATTAAATAAGTACTTATTAGCACATACAGTAAGTAGAATGAGAAGAATTTAATTTTCTGTAGTATCAGGTACATGTGGTACTTGACATTAAAAAAGACACAAACTTGAGTGAATGCTTTTAAGAAAAGATGTCTTTGGTAGATTAAAAATGAACTAACTTGATATTGAATAGCTTGGATTCTGAATCCTAGCTTTGATTCCATTTTTGTAGTCCTAGAAAGTTTACTTCTGATCAGAAATTGGGGATAATGAGGTGACACAAATTATATGAAATTGTATAGATAGCTCATTTGGTACAATTTCTGTCACATAGTAGCATTCAATAAATATAAGCTACTTCTCCCCTTTTTCTCTCTTCCCCCCCAAAATTAAGATAATTTATGCCTAGGAAATAAAAGAATGTTTCATAGTAAGCCACATAATTAATTTGTCCTGTAAATATGGATAATATTAGGAGTAGACAAAGGTGATAATATTTTTGGA
This sequence comes from Cervus canadensis, assembly GCF_019320065.1. Lineage (NCBI taxonomy): Eukaryota > Metazoa > Chordata > Mammalia > Artiodactyla > Cervidae > Cervus > Cervus canadensis. Next base: position 32,389,663 of record NC_057404.1, read on the forward strand.
GGTACAAAGAAAGGTTTAAGTAAAGATGTACAAGTGGGAAAGAACAGTGACTGTTTAGACAATTAGTTAAATATCATTTAGATGAACAAGGGATATATTTTTCCTAATAAAATATATAATCCATTCAAGAGGAATTGTGTCTTTTTATTTTCAATTATATACAGAACATCTAACAGTGCTTTATACTTAGTTTCTTGAGAAAATATTTATTGAATGAAATAATGAATAAAAGATTGTAGGGCAAACTGAAATTATTCTGGAAAATCTTTGCTTACTAAATCACATAAAATACAGGAAATTAGACCAGTAAACATTCTTTGATTAAATTCTGGGCTGCTCTGACTGGTGAATACTTTGGAAATCAGGGGAGAAGCTGGAAAATAAAGCATTGATGCATAACACACCTAAGACTTGATCAAAATGGGTCAAGTATCAGCAGTTTCAAAGGATCCACCTATGTAATAAACTCACATCTGCTTGTCCAATATCCAGACAGACTAGATGCAGTGCCCCTTTCTCATCTAGTCTGAGGTATAATCTGTCTTCAAAGTAGCATTATCAGCAACAGTAAATAAATTTCATGTTTGTGGTATGTTTTATAGGTTTTTTTTTTTTTTGGTAACTATTAACTCTCAAGTAGCACTTTACTAAGATTTTGAAAGGTGTTTTTCTACCCTTATGTATTCAGGGAAGCAATCTGATTTTACAGAATTAGAATGTAAAATTTTCAGTCCAATGATTTTTTTCCTTTTCTCCATACAAGAAAATGGCTGATTTCTTATTTGGCATAAAAGAAATGGAGAGTTTCTTAAAATTTCTTTTGTTATGCTGATATATGCATCCTAATGTACAGAGTATAATAATAAATTATAACATGATGCCTAGAATGTATTTCTTATTTTAAAGCTAAAATTTTAAAATATCATAGTATAATAGATGCAATTGAGCAAAGCTAATTTTTGTAATCTCAAAGCAATATATGGAAACAGATAGATTGACTCAAATGGTCTATCTCTTGATCAAGTTGCTAAAGCAGTTAGTCCATATTGACAGCTAAAAGAGACTCAGGTTGAAAATCAATACTACCCACCATAAGATGGTTGCAGCTCCAATGAAATAATTTGGTGTCTCCCATCTGGATCACTGTGTATTGATTCTAGGGAGTCAATGAAGTTGCAAGTTTGCTAGATTTTTCAGTCTTCAGTGAAAATGTTGATCATATAAGTCAAACCTGAAGTTTATCTGACTCATTGAAGGTAGAGTGAAATAAATTAGCACTGTCTTTTAGTAAATAAAAATTACTTTTCTTTCTATAAGAAAATTTAGGCTACAAATCTTTGAAATCATAATATTCTCAATTATCTAATTATTGTTGTTTCTTTCCAGGTATCTGCTTACCTGTGTTTCTTTCTAACTAAAGCTCAATCTCTTATCTGTGTATAAATGCCAATATTTGGTCATCAATATTTATAACTTATTAAATGTGAAATTATAGGCCATCAAAACAAAAGAAAAAGTCAGCATAGAAATAAAAAATTTCAGTATACAAAATGGAGTTGTAGCTTGTTTCTGGATTTCTTTGCTGACTAAATAAATCTCAATATAAATTTATTCTAAATGATTCACTATTGAAAACAAATAAAGTATAAACAGACATATACAAAACCCTCCAGGAATAGGAAGCCTATCACTTTATGTGACTGTGACCTCTAACACAAAATAAGTGAACTAATTTTGATCGCTGGCTAACAAGTATGTATATTACTGTTTTAGTCAAGTGCCTTCCAGGAAATTCTCCATCCCATTACTAATATCCTTTAGATTAGCTATCCCCGAGAATTTCTTCTTTCAACATTTCTGCACCATTGGCCAAATTAATCTGTGTTTTTGATCTGATTTCATTTGATTTCTCCAAGCTACTTCCCTTCAAAATAACCAAAAATGAGTCCTTATAATCTGTGGCCTTAGATCCAAATAATGGGAAAATAATATGAATTCCAACTGGTATGGGGGCATGGGATTGATGAAGGAAAGAAGAGAAATTATCATTTATAAAAGGTCCTACTTTCTACCAAGTATAATTCTTAGATTTTTGTATACATTCCAATACTTATTTTACAAAGCAATTTATGATGGTATATTCATACCCACATTTTTGAGATGAAGACGTTTTGAGTAACTGATACCTGTACAACCAGCTCTGTGTGACTCTAGCCCACTTTTCAAAATGCCATTTGTAAATTACAGGTTTAGAGATGAAGTTTGATTTGAAAGAGAGGGGAAGCGCAATAGTTGAACAAAAATAAGCAGGGAGCATGCTCTAGGAGTTCAGGTTGCTCTCGTTTGGTTGGTGCTAAAGAAATGTGGAGAAGATGGAGTGATAAGAGATGAGAAAGACAACTTGAGACAGATCACACAAGAATTTAGATGTTTAAACTGAGGAAGCAGTTTATTTTACTGGTAATGAGAGGCATTGAACACATTTGGTTGAGAGTATATTGTGATTGAGCCTCTTATAACTGTCCATTCAACTACCTGACACATTTCCACCTGTATTACTCTTCTGTTGATGAGTAACGTATTAGCTAAACCTTAGCAGCTAAAGAAAGATAAAGTATTTATTATATCACCGCTTGTTTAAGTGAGGAACTGGGGAACAACTTAGCTGGGTGCCTCTGGCTCAAAGTCTGTCATGAACTTGGAGTCAGGTAGTCTCATCAAAAGGCTGACAAGGGGTAGGAATCCTTGGAGATTCATTTCTTGGCTGACTCAAATGGTTTTGACAAGCCTCAGTCTTTCACCATGTGGACCTCTTCACTGGACTGCCTCCGGCACGTATATTTGACTTCTTCCAGGGCAAGGAAGCCACGAAAGAGTGACACCAATAAGAGATCACCATCGTATTTATATCAGTCACCTTCTAGACTTTTATTTCTATCTAGACTATCACCTTCTAGACTTTTCAAATTCAATAAAAATATTTCAAGGGCTACCTTTCTCTTTGATTCATCCTCTGACATAGTGAACTATGCTTTTCTTGACTTCCAGAAATTTAAAAAAAAAATCTTTCTTCACCATGCCCTTGGGAGACATACTTTTTGTTTATTTAGCAAGAGCCAGGCCATGCAAAATACATGATTCCTCATAACACTGGCTACAGGCCACGGGGTCTCAAAGAGTTGGACACAACTGAGTGACTTCACTTTCACTTTTCACTTTCACTTCAAAACACTTAGCAAAGTTCTGAGTGTAATATATGCCCAATAAAATTATACTGATCAGTTGTTGTTTGGTCACTAAGTCGTCCCTGACTCTTTTGTGACCCTATGGACTGTAGCATGCCAGGTTCCTCTGTCCATGGATTTCCCAGGCAAAAATACTGGAGTGGGTTGCCATTTCCTTCTCCAGGTCATCTTCGCATCCCAAGAATCCCACCCAGGTCTCCTGCATTGCAGGCGGATTCATTACCAACTGAGCTACCAGAGGAAATCTATTAAATGCGTTTTTTTCTCTGAGTATTATCTTTCAGGGTTCACCCTTACTTTTAATTTTGAACCCCTGATTTTCATGTATACTTGTTTGTATACTGATTGGATGGTTTAAATAATATTCCCCTACTTCATGGGAAATAGATGGGGAAACAGTGGAAGCAGTGTCAGACTTTATTTTTGGGGGCTCCAAAATCACTGCAGATGGTGATTGCAGCCATGACATTAAACGACGCTTTCCTTGGAAGGAAAGTTATGACCAACCTAGATAGCATATTAAAAAGCAGAGACATTACTTTGCCAACAAAGGTCCATCTAGTCAAAGCTATGGTTTTCCCAGTGGTCATGTATGGATGTGAGAGTTGGACTGTGAAGAAAGCTGAGTGCCAAAAAATTGATGCTTTTGAACTGTGGTGTTGGAGAAGACTCTTGAGAGTCCCTTGGACTGCAAGGAGATCCAACCAGTCCATCCTAAAAGAGATCAGTCCTGGGTGTTCATTGGAAGGACTGATGCTGAAGCTGAAACTCCAGTACTTTGGCCACCTCATGTGAAGACTTGACTCATTGGAAAAGACCCTGATGCTGGGAGAGAGTGGGGGCAGGAGGAGAAGGGGACGACAGAGGATGAAATGGCTGGATGGCATCACCGACTTGATGGGCATGAGTTTGAGTAAACTCCAGGAGTTGGTGTTGGACAGGGATGCCTGGCATACTGCGATTCATGGGGTCGCAAAGAGTCGGACATGACTGAGTGACTGAACTGAACTGAACTGAAGTCAGTTATGCAGGATAAGTGATTCTCTTCCTTTATTTGTTGTTCGTTTGTTTTGGCATTTACTGTTTTTGACAGTTCTCAGACTGACTGCTTAATGTGCTAAAGTATATAGGATTTCAGAAGTTCAGAATTTTTAGAAATTCTATATATGTTAACACTTTTCAAGTTACTTTGAACACAAGACCCTTTTTTGAAAATGCTAACAGTAATCAGTGTAAGACCAAAATGATCACTCACCTTCATTCATTTTCAAAGTTGTTCTAAGAATTTTGCATTTGCCAAACTCTTTGAGTATTGTAAAATAAAATGTAAAATACAAAATGAATAGTGACCTGTATAAAGGGATTTAATACCATTAGACCCCTTAGTTATTTTCATTTTCCAACCTCAAAATAGCCACCACCACAACAATAAAACCATTACTCTTTTGAGCTTGTCATAATATTGCAACATGGAAATGATAGTGAGGAATGATAGTAATTATCATGCCACATTAAGATGAGCATAAAATTATTTTTAAGGTCTACTGCTGCTACTGCTGCTAAGTCGCTTCAGTCATGTCTGACTCTATGTGACTCCATAGACAGCAGCCCACCAGGCTCCTCCGTCCCTAGGATTCTCCAGGCAAGAACACTGGAGTGGGTTGCCATTTCCTTCTCCATTAAGGTCTACTAATAGTTGTTAAAACTATCCTTGAGTTTAGCAAAGGATGAGAAAAACAAGGGTGCTATTACATAGAACTTCAATTTTTATTTCCTATTAAAGGTTTTCCTTTTTTTTGTCTTTTAATAGCACCTGAGATGATATACTCCTCAACAATGTTTGCATCCCATAACATTTCATTTTTTTCTATTGATTATAAGCATAATTGCTTCACAGAAAAAGTAGGAAGGAAAATTGTCATAACTGTTGTGGTCCTAACTGTTTTTAAAGAAAACCTAATTTTTTCTCTCCACGGGAAAAGTTATATTGACACCCACCCACTGAACAGTAATATAAAGTTGCATTGATTTTTTTCACCACCATTAATGGCATTTTATTGGATTCATCTTTGACTTAGATTAAACACACAAAAATTAATAGAATTTAATGGAGCTAAATTCACCTTAATTTTGTTCCCATTTTCTTTAGGTATTTACAATATTTTCTCATGAATTTCTTTCATAAAGAAAAGTATGAGGAAATATTTGCTTTTAAACAGATTTAAAGCCATTTTTACTTAGTTCATGCTGAGTCAATTAAGATTGTTTCTTTATCAGAGGCACCAGGCTATTTTAGTGACTGGTCTAAAATAAGTCTAAAGTAATAATAGTGTAGAGTCTTTTAGCAGAACAGAAGAAAATGTTCCCCATTTCAGTATTGATGTTTCTGTAATCTTGAGGTGCCAATAGGGATGAGACTTGGATTTGGCTGGTACAAATGAGTAAACAATAAGTTAAATCAAAGCACAAGGATGTTATTTCACATCTTTGCAGCAGATAGTAAATTATTCAGAACCTAGCTCATCTATCAAAAATTTCACTGAATAAAAAGGTGGGTTTGAATACTAGTGTATTAATATTATACAAAAATAGAAAGAATTAGGGTATTTAAATCATTAAACATGGTGGAAAATGGAGATGTGGCATTCAAGTAAAAAAAAATGCTAGATCCAATTTTAGGCATTATAATTTATATGCTAGCTTAAACTTAAATCTTTGTAAATTAGAGCAAGTGGGATAAGTTAAGAATGCTTCTTTGAAAGGATACAGTGGAGTTCAGTTAACACTGAAATACATGGAATCCGTGATAATTAGTATATTGTAGTCTGCATCCTATTCCTCTTCACTTTAAATTTGCAAATAATTTCACAAACAGGAGTAATATTAAAAATGGACCATGATAATTTGAATATACATTTTCTATTTTTCTGTAATCTTGTGTGTCTTCATGTATATATTTAATTTTAAAGAATAATAAGTTTAAATGCATGTTAGAATGACTTTAAATTATATGACTACTAATTCAGTAACATGTAGAATATATTTATTTATTAACCTCTCTACAAACTATTATTGAATGTATATTATGTTCAATAATACATTGGACAAAATGATAATGGGCATGATAATAATCATCTTAGAGTTACATTGATATATGTGACAAAATCCCTGCATTCAAATAAATCCAAAGTAAATAAGCAATTGTCATGAAAACAGTTTCATAGAAGAGTGATAAATGAGACAATAGTGGCAGTGACTAGTATTTTCTTAGCCTACTGATATTTAGGCTGTATTTTTTGTTAGTATTAAGTAATGTACTTCTATATGTGTTTACTCTAGTTATTAGCACAGACTTAGATATGATTGCTCAGTTTTCAGCCTTTTAACCAAGATTTCATTGTTGAGATAACTTTCCCCCTTAAGAATACGGCCATAGTTTTCTCCTTTTATATGAAAGAAGCAAGGTCATCTGGCTTTTACATATTTCCACACTCAACTCACCACAAATATAAGCTCTTTTTATTTTGTTTTTGATTGTTTTGTGTGCTTCTGTGTCTGTTGTTGTGCATCCCGCCTCAATTGCAACTGTAAGGCCTAGTAGAGTGATTGGCATATATAGCAGGGGCTGTAACACAAAATACTGAGAAAATTTGTGATTAATTGTACCTATTGGATTGGTTTTAAAACAGACAAAGAAAGTCAGGATATCTTCTCTTACTCCTCTTACTCTTCTCTTTCCCCTGTGTGTGTTTGGTTGTGTGTGTGTGTGTGTGTGTGTGTGTATGTATGTGTGCATGCCCACTCATGCATGCATACATGAGTATTTCTGTCAGATAGGTGAGGTATCTGATATGTGTGAAAGGGCAAGAAGGAGAAAATATTGCTATTGCATCACAGTACATTCATTTTAGGACAATTATGATTTCTATTTCCATCCAAATTGGAAATATTGCAAACCATTCCTTTCTTCTACTCTTCAGGCCATAATGACTTTATAATTCTAGCTTGTAACGGATTGCCTATGGCTTAAAAGTTCTTTCTATTCCCTTTATATTAGTCTTGGTCTAAAAGAATTGATGCTTTTGAACTGTGGTGTTGGAGAAGACTCTTGGAGTCTTGGAAAGTCCCTTGGACTGCAAGGAGATCCAACCAGTCTTTCCTAAAGGGGATCAGTCCTGGGTATTCATTGGAAGGACTGATGCTGAAGCTCAAACTCCAATACTTTGGCCACCTCATGAGAAGAGTTGATTCATTGGAAAAGACCCTGATGCTGGGAGGGATTGGAGGCAGGAGGAGAAGAGGACGACAGAGGATGAGATGGCTGTATGGCATCACCGACTCGATGGACATGAGTTTGAGTAAACTCTGGGAGTTAGTGATGGACAGGGAGGCCTGGCGTGCTGCGATTCATGGGGTCGTAAAGGATCGGACACGACTGAGTGACTGAACTGAACTGACCTGAGAAGAATCTTACATGGAACTGCCACTGCACAAGCTAACCTAGGAGGGGCTCTCTATTCAATGATCCCTAGCCAGGAATTCACAGCTTGTTGGGGTGGGGAGGTAGTCAGGAGACAGGGCCAAAAGGAGACAAAGAGATGAGTGGAACTGAAAAGGCAGATATCCACTGTAGAAAGTGTCTGATTTCTAGAGCTGAAGGTTCATGGAAATTAGTGTTAAGTACATACCCTACTACCAAGGCTGCAAGGACTCAGTTGACTGTCAGTTTGGCATCAATCTTTTTGCTTCCTAAACACTTTCTAAGAGACCAAGTAGAATTCAAAAGGATGGGCCTAATCAAGGTGTTACGAATGACTTTGCTATCACTAAATCAAATATGGAGTGTCACATCCTGAGAGCCTTGCTATGGATTTGTCCCTTTGAAAACAGTGTGATTTTGGTATGGTCTCTACCAGAGCTGGGCCCCCCTGGTGGCTCAGGCAGTAAAGAATCTGTCTGCCAGGTAGGAGACCTGGGTTTGATCCCTGGGTTGGGAAGATCCCCTGGAAGAGGGCATGGCGGCCCACTCCAGTATTGTTGCCTGGAGGATCCCTGTGGACAGAGGAGCCTGGCGGGCTACAGTCCATGGGGTTGCAAAGAGTTGGACATGACTGAGTGACTAAGCACAGCACAATACACAGCTACCAGGACTAATAATGCTAGAGTGTGAAAGCTGATGGAATTAGCAACAATGATCCTCCTGCAAACACAATGTTCTACTACTTCATGGGCTTCTCAGGTGGTGCTAGTGGTAAAGAATCCAGCAGGAGACATAAGAGACCTGGGTTCAATCCCTGGGTTGGGAAGATTCCTTGGAGAAGGCAATGGCAACCCACTCTAGGCAGCATATTAAAAAGCAGAGAAATTACTCGGCCAGAAAAGGTTCCTGTAGTCAAATCTGTTGTTCTTCCAGTGGTCATGTATGGATGTGACAGTTGCACCATAAAAAAAGCTGAGTGCTGGAGAGTTGATGCTTTTAAACTGTGGTGTTGGAGAAGACTCTTGAGAGTCCCTTGGACAGCAAGGAGACCAATCCTGTCAATCCTAAAGGAAATTAATCGTGACTATTCATTTTGGAAGGACTGATGCTGAAACTCCAATACTTTGTCCATCTGATGCAAAGAGCCAACTCATTGGAAAAGCTTCTGATGCTGGGAAAGATTGAAGATAGGAGGAGAAGGGGACAACAGAAGATAAGATGGTTGAATGGCATCATCAATTCAGTGGGCATGAGTTTGAGCAAGCACCAGGAGATGGTGAAGGATAGGGAAGCCTGGTATGTTGCAGTTCATGCGGTTGCATAGTCAGACGTGACTGAGCAACTGAACAACGCCAGCCAGTGTTTTTTACTGGAGAGTCCCGTGGACGGAAGAGCCTGACAGGGCGCCGTCCGTACGGCCTCAAAGAGTCGGACACAACGGAGGCGACAGCACTCATTCCTTCACAGCTTTTCAGAGGAGCGAAGATCTTGGATCAGGAGAGAAAGTTCTCCAGCTCTTTCTCATTTTCAGTTAGGTGGGAAGGCAGAAATCCATTATAAGCTTATATATCCCAAGGCATAGCTTCATCCTGGCCTTAAAACTTATGTGCTTGAGCCAGCCTTGTTACAGTACTGTTTTTGGTTTTTCTTTTACAGAAATATGAAAGAAACTGACTTTCTCGATAATATATCCTGAGATATTCTAAGCAACCCAAAGAAGTTAAAAATATTAGAACTTATAAATTAACTTTACACTTAAAAATAAATTAGATGAACTTTAAAGTATTTGACTTTATTAATTCAGATAATATTTGAGAAGTTAAATGTAGAACATTTTATTCTTCTTTACTTGGTGAAATTATTTTAAAAATTTGACATTAATGGATGTTGGAATCAAGAATGTGAGTAAAAAATGAGCCATTTTATTTAGAATATACTACTTTTTTTTTCCTCATTCAGGTTTCACAGTGCATATAGTTTAACCGTGAGTTATTACACATTAGTTGTTATATTTCATTTACACATTTAGAATTGTAATGTTGAACATTTTAGCATATAATTAATGCAATTTAACAGTAGTCCCATTTAATATTAATCTCATATTCATGTTCCTTAAAACAGGATATATTGCCTTGTAATAGGAAATTTAAAAAATTATAACTTCTTCCACCCACAAATTTATAATCTAGTTGTTGATCTTTATACATTTGTTAAAATTCTTGCATAGATTTCTGGAGAAGACAGTGATGGAATTCCTTCAGTTCAAGAATCAACATTTTAGTTCTGGACAAATGTCTCTCTCTGTAGAGCAGATGATTTGTTATATTTTCATTTTTGGACTTGTCTGAACTATGGTTCAACTTTAATTCTGTTTTATATCAACACTATACACAGAAAGAGGGTTCCTGTTTGTTTCTGGAAATAACTTTAAATTCTCAATCACATGAGGAATTCTAATCCTCACAAAAGCTTTTTTTCTTAGGAGTTTTCTATGCAGTAGTAACCTGAGCACCAGGAATCTTTCTCCAAGAAAAAAAGAATTAAGAACCTAGATGTGGCACAGAACAAGGGACCATGTATACTCAGACCCTGTTTTCTCTTTTATTCTACTGAATCTTACTGATCAAGATCATTTTATCATAGACTAGTTCTATGTATATTTCAGTTCAGTTTACTTCAGTTCACTCGCTCAGTCCTGTCTGACTCTCTGCAACCCCATGAATAGCAGCACTCTAGGCCTCCCTGTCCATCACCAACTCCCGGAGTTTACTCAAACTCATGTCCATCGAGTCACTGATGTCATCCACCCATCTCATCCTCTGTCGTCCCCTTCTCCTCCTGCCCCCAATCCCTCCCAGCATTAGGGTCTTTTCAAATGAGTCAGCTCTTTGCATGTGGTGGCCAGAGTATTGGAGTTTCAGCTTCAGCATCAGTCCTTCCTTTAGGACTGATCTCCTTTAGGATGGACTGGTTGGATCTCCTTGCAGTCCAAGGGACTCTCAAGAGTCTTCTCCAACACCACAGTTCAAAAGCATCAATTTTTCGGCGCTCAGCTTTCTTCACCGTCCAACTCTCACATCCATACATGACCACTGGGAAAACCATAGCTTTGACTAGACGGACCTTTGTTGGCAAAGTAATGTCTCCGCTTTTTAATATGCTATCTAGGTTGGTCATAACTTTCCTTCCAAGGAAAGCATCTTTTAATTTCATGGCTGCAGTCACCATCTGCAGTGATTTTGGAGCCCCCCAAAATAGTCTGACACCGTTTTTACTGTTTCCCCATGTATTTCCCATGAAGTGATGGGATCAGATGCCATGATCTTAGTTTTCTGAATGTTGAGCTTTAGGCCAACTTTTTCAGTCTCCTCTTTCACTTTCATCAAGAGGCTCTTTAGTTCCTCTTCACTTTCTCCCATAAGCGTGGTGTCATCTGCATATCTGAGGTTATTGATATTTCTCCCGGCAGTCTTGATTCCAGTTTGTGCTTCTTCTAGCCCAGTGTTTCTCATGATGTACTCTGCATATAAGTTAAATAAGCAGGGTGACAATATACAGCCTTGACGTACTCCTTTTCCTCTTTGGAACCAGTCTGTTGTTCCATGTCCAGTTCTAACTGTTGCTTATATTTCGTAGACTGTAAAAGTAGAATGTGTGATGATTTCTCTATTATTGCTATAAGACATTATATAAATTTATGTGCATTTGTTTTCCCCCTTTCTCATATATATTAGCAATCATCTAGAGTTCTGATTTATAGACACTCTTCACTTCAGATAGTGATAACTAGGTAATAGGTTCTATTAAATTTAGAAAGAGAGAGATGGCACTAGTGCCATGTAAAAGTACGGGAGCAAGAAATCTTTCTCTTTTACTGCATATTTTACTTATGCTTATTTTTATTGTTTTAACATTATATAAAATATTTGGGGCATGTTATAGTTTAGTAGTATGAAAACATTTTATCACTTTACTGGATATGCCAACTCACAAACTGAAATAGAATACAGCAAATCATTGTCCAAGTTGTGCAAATAATGGACTTTTTTTTTTAAATGTTTTCCAGTAGTCCCATTTGATAATGAAACCTGTCTGATTCAAGCAAGGATCTCTTGAACCCCATATGATATTTTCTTGCTAGTTCACTTTGTTATTGGGAATGAAACCTTTTAAAAGGAAAGTCTTAGCAAAATCTGGTATGGTCACAGTGTTTGTAACTAGATGTTGTATTTTGACATATGCATAGACGTTCATATCTCATTAAAGCACAGACATTCAAGTAAGTTGCTGATGTCCGCTTGCACTTAACCACTTGATATGATATGCCTAGTTCCTCTCTACTCAAATTACCATTCACTGATTTCCTCTCATTTTCATTAACTCATTTCTGTTTTCTTTCCTAATCCAATCTAATAGAGTGTCATGATATAAAGGAGTGAAATGTGATCACCACTGACATTTTCAAATGCGTATTTATTCTGTGCATTTAGAGTCTGCATGAGAGAACAGGAGTAGAAAACTTGAAAAGGAGGTAAATGTTTTTAAATCCTTCAGAGACTTGATACATGTAAAAGTATAGAGTTCCGTAGTAAACTTGGTCGTAACTCTTTTAACCTTCTGCCCTAGTTTTTATCCACACTGTCTCTGTTGTAAGCCATGTGGTCTGTATCAAGCGCCTTGCACTTTTCCAATATGTTTTATCCTTCCCTCCTCCCATGTTAGAAATTTGATGTCCAAGGCAAATACTACCATTCCATGAAATCCTGAGTACAAAGCAAATGGTTACCAAGTCATCATGCTTCGCTTTATAATATTTCTTAACTTGTTATAGGCCCCTTTTAATGATGCCTATTTCTCCACTGGTTTGTGAACTCTCTAAGATGGCTGGCATTCTGGCTGGCTGGGTATAATGCTTTGTAGCAAAGAGGATTGCAAATGTAATATTATTGAGTAATTTACTCTTTTAGGAGACATTAATTTCAAAGTCATATTAATAGTTTGAGGTTTGCAGAATCAGTGGAACTTTATACAATAAATTGGCAGGTTCTAGTGCTTAATTCATTTGTGCTTCCCTCTGAAGTGTCACCATACAGGATCAACCTAGATTCAACTGGGAAGAATGAAGCAGAAACATAGGAGCCGAAGTTCATAGTTTCCATGAGTGGAAACTAATATCATCTAGATGGCCCATGCTGAAATAGACATTTATTAAATTATGATCACTGTTCTTGACAAAAATTCTAAGATTAAAAAAGACAAAACATGTTATTTATGACTTCAAGCATATGGTTTTAAAAATTACTTGCATTGAGAATATTTGCTTGCTTTCGAGTAGTTTTTATTGAATTGACCATAACTTTTGAACACTACTCAGAGCCTAATATAGTGTTTTTATTCCCTCTTTCCTCCTTCAGCTCATTATACACACGTCAACCTTTACACTATTTATTCAGGTGAAAATTGCTTACTGTTGTCTTAAAGGACAGACCATTTGTTCTACTGCTGATAGTTTTGGTACAAACCAAATATTTAAAAAAGATTGTTTTAATATTAGAGGAAGAATCCTTTTGAATTTTGGGTCATTGTATCATTGATATGAAACAACTCTACATTCACCTTTCTAATTATTTTTTTCAAGAACTTTACCTGCTATGATTTTTCCAATGTATTTATGTATAGTACTTTTACTTATAGTTTTTTTTTCTCTTTCTTCTTTTATTTTTTAGACTATGAAAGTATAATAACACTTTACCAGAGACTTGGAAAATACAGGACAAGATTACATATAGTTCTACTATATATTACAATTATTTTTTAAGTAGATACATTATGATTTTTAGTTGGGCTTTCAATATAAACACTTAAAATTTAATGGAATGAATAAACGGAGAAGTAGAAGAATATAGTAGACCTGAAAAGCACTATTAACCAATTAAACATAATTAAGATTTATTCAAATTACACACAAAAATAGGATACAAATTCTATTCAAGTTCCCATAGACCATAAAGATGAGACCCTGGAATATATCCATTAACATTAAAAAAAGTGCAAAAATTTCATGTTCTAAAGGTAATGAAATCATAGAGTCTGTTCTCTTATCAGTGTGGAATATTATTAGAAATCATGTGAAAAAATATTTGAAAATAACCCACATATTTTCCATTGCAATGTGACGTTTACCAAGAGAGACCTTTGACAGGCTGTTGAAAGCCTCAGTGAAGTTAGAGGTCTGGAAAAATACAGAGGGGGATTTCAGAGAAGAAAGCATTTAAATGAGAAATTAATATCAAGGATACTTAAAAAATCCTATATATTTGGGAATTAAATGTCCACTTTAAATGATGGGTATATCTAATAAGCTACGAATTGTAAAAAGAGCAGTACTTTGGAGTTGAGGGTTCAGATATCCCTCTTGCTTTTTGCTTTCAGTGTAGACACCTTGGTTTCAGTTCAGTTCAGTAGCTCAATCGTACCCAAATCTTTGTGACCCCAAGGATTGCAGCACGCCATGCCTCTCTCTCTATCACCAACACCCAGAGTTTACTGAAACTCATATCCATTGAGTCAGTGATGCCATCCAACCATCTTATCCAGTGTCATCCCCTTCTCCTCCCACCTTCAAGCTTTCCTAGCATCAGGGTCTTTTCAAATGAGTCAGTTCTTCACATTGATGGCCAAAGTATTGGAGTTTCAGCTTCAGCATCAGTCCTTCCAATGAATATTCAGGACTGATTTCCTTTAGGATGAACTGGTTGAATCTCTTTGCAGTCCAAGGGACTCTCAAGAGTCTTCTCCAACACCACAGTTCAAAAGCATCAATTCTTTGGCACTCAGCTTTCTTCACTGTCCAACTCTCACATCCATACATGACAATTGGAAAAATCATAGCCTTGACTACACAGTCCTTTGTTGGCAAAGTAATGTCTTTGCCTTTATTTTTTTTTTATTTTTTTATTAGTTGGAGGCTAATTACTTCACAACATTTCAGTGGGTTTTGTCATACATTGATATGAATCAGCCATAGATTTACACGTATTCCCCATCCCGATCCCCCCTCCCACCTCCCTCTCCACCCGATTCCTCTGGGTCTTCCCAGTGCACCAGGCCCGAGCACTTGTCTCATGCATCCCACCTGGGCTGGTGATCTGTTTCACCATAGATAGTATACATGCTGTTCTTTTGAAACATCCCACCCTCACCTTCTCCCACAGAGTTCAAAAGTCTGTTCTGTATTTCTGTGTCTCTTTTTCTGTTTTGCATTTAGGGTTATCGTTACCATCTTTCTAAATTCCATATATATGTGTTAGTATGCTGTAATGTTCTTTATCTTTCTGGCTTACTTCACTCTGTATAAGGGGCTCCAGTTTCATCCATCTCATTAGGACTGATTCAAATGAATTCTTTTTAACAGCTGAGTAATATTCCATGGTGTATATGTACCACAGCTTCCTTATCCATTCATCTGCTGATGGGCATCTAGGTTGCTTCCATGTCCTGGCTATTATAAACAGTGCTGCGATGAACATTGGGGTGCACGTGTCTCTTTCAGATCTGGTTTCCTCAGTGTGTGTGCCCAGAAGTGGGATTGCTGGGTCATATGGCAGTTCTATTTCCAGTTTTTTAAGAAATCTCCACACTGTTCTCCATAGTGGCTGTACTAGTTTGCATTCCCACCAACAGTGTAAGAGGGTTCCCTTTTCTCCACACCCTCTCCAGCATTTATTGCTTGTAGACTTTTGGATAGCAGCCATCCTGACTGGCGTGTAATGGTACCTCATTGTGGTTTTGATTTGCATTTCTCTGATAATGAGTGATGTTGAGCATCTTTTCATGTGTTTGTTAGCCATCTGTATGTCTTCTTTGGAGAAATGTTTGTTTAGTTCTTTGGCCCATTTTTTGATTGGGTCATTTATTTTTCTGGAATTGAGCTCAGGAGTTGCTTGTATATTTTTGAGATTAATCCTTTGTCTGTTTCTTCATTTGCTATTATTTTCTCCCAATCTGAGGGCTGTCTTTTCACCTTGCTTATAGTTTCCTTTGTAGTGCAAAAGCTTTTAAGTTTAATTAGGTCCCATTTGTTTATTTTTGCTTTTATTTCCAATATTCTGGGAGGTGGGTCATAGAGGATCTTGCTGTGGTTTATGTCGGAGAGTGTTTTGCCTATGTTCTCCTCTAGGAGTTTTATAGTTTCTGGTCTTACATTTAGATCTTTAATCCATTTTGAGTTTATTTTTGTGTATGGTGTTAGAAAGTGTTCTAGTTTCATTCTTTTACAAGTGGTTGACCAGTTTTCCCAGCACCACTTGTTAAAGAGGTTGTCTTTTTTCCATTGTATATCCTTGCCTCCTTTGTCAAAGATAAGGTGTCCATAGGTTCGTGGATTTATCTCTGGGCTTTCTATTCTGTTCCATTGATCTATATTTCTGTCTTTGTGCCAGTACCATACTGTCTTGATGACTGTGGCTTTGTAGTAGAGTCTGAAGTCAGGCAGGTTGATTCCTCCAGTTCCATTCTTCTTTCTCAAGATTACTTTGGCTATTCGAGGTTTTTTGTATTTCCATACAAATTGTGAAATTATTTGTTCTAGTTCTGTGAAAAATACCGTTGGTAGCTTGATAGGGATTGCATTGAATCTATAGATTGCTTTGGGTAGAATAGCCATTTTGACAATATTGATTCTTCCAATCCATGAACACGGTATGTTTCTCCATCTGTTTGTGTCCGCTTTGATTTCTTTCATCAGTGTTTTATAGTTTTCTATGTATAGGTCTTTTGTTTCTTTAGGTAGATATACTCCTAAGTATTTTATTCTTTTTGTTGCAATGGTGAATGGTATTGTTTCCTTAATTTCTCTTTCTGTTTTTTCATTGTTAGTATATAGGAATGCAAGGGATTTCTGTGTGTTAATTTTATATCCTGCAACTTTACTATATTCATTGATTAGCTCTAGTAATTTTCTGGTAGAGTCTTTAGGGTTTTCTATGTAGAGGATCATGTCATCTGCAAACGGTGAGAGTTTCACTTCTTCTTTTCCTATCTGGATTCCTTTTACTTCTTTTTCTGCTCTGATTGCTGTGGCCAAAACTTCCAACACTATGTTGAATAGTAGTGGTGAGAGTGGGCACCCTTGTCTTGTTCCTGATTTCAGGGGAAATGCTTTCAATTTTTCACCATTGAGGGTGATGCTTGCTGTGGGTTTGTCATATATAGCTTTTATTATGTTGAGGTATGTTCCTTCTATTCCTGCTTTTTGGAGAGTTTTAATCATAAATGAGTGTTGAATTTTGTCAAAGGCTTTCTCTGCATCTATTGAGATAATCATATGGTTTTTATCTTTCAATTTGTTAATGTGGTGTATTACATTGATTGATTTGCGGATATTAAAGAATCCTTGCATTCCTGGGATAAAGCCCACTTGGTCATGGTGTATGATTTTTTTAATATGTTGTTGGATTCTGTTTGCTAGAATTTTGTTAAGGATTTTTGCATCTATGTTCATCAGTGATATTGGCCTGTAGTTTTCTTTTTTTGTGGCATCTTTGTCTGGTTTTGGAATTAGGGTGATGGTGGCCTCATAGAATGAGTTTGGAAGCTTACCTTCATCTGCAATTTTCTGGAAGAGTTTGAGTAAGATAGGTGTTAGCTCTTCTCTAAATTTTTGGTAGAATTCAGCTGTGAAGCCATCTGGTCCTGGGCTTTTGTTTGCTGGAAGATTTTTGATTACAGTTTCGATTTCCTTGCTTGTGATGGGTCTGTTAAGATCTTCTATTTCTTCCTGGTTCAGTTTTGGAAAGTTATACTTTTCTAAGAATTTGTCCATTTCATCCAAGTTGTCCATTTTATTGGCATAGAGCTGCTGGTAGTAGTCTCTTATGATCCTTTGTATTTCAGTGTTGTCTGTTGTGATCTCTCCATTTTCATTTCTAATTTTGTTAATTTGGTTCTTCTCTCTTTGTTTCTTAATGAGTCTTGCTAATGGTTTGTCAATTTTGTTTAAAAAAAAAAAAACCAGCTTTTAGCTTTGTTGATTTTTGCTATGGTCTCTTTAGTTTCTTTTGCATTTATTTCTGCCCTGATTTTTAAGAGTTCTTTCCTTCTGCTAACCCTGGGGTTCTTCATTTCTTCCTTCTCTAATTGCTTTAGGTGTAGAGTTAGGTTATTTATTTGGCTTTTTTCTTGTTTCTCAATGTAAGCCTGTAATGCTATGAACCTTCCCCTTAGCACTGCTTTTACAGTGTCCCATAGGTTTTGGGTTGTTGTGTTTTCATTTTCATTCATTTCTATACATATTTTGATTTCTTTTTTGATTTCTTCTATGATTTGTTGGTTATTCAGAAGCGTGTTATTTAGCCTCCATATGTTTGAATTTTTAACAATTTTTTCCCTGTAATTGAGATCTAATCTTACTGCACTGTGGTCAGAAAAGATGACTGGAATGATTTCAATTTTTTTGAATTTTCCAAGACCAGATTTATGGCCCAGGATGTGATCTGTTCTGGAGAAGGTTCCGTGTGCACTTGAGAAAAAGGTGAAGTTGATTGTTTTGGGGTGAAATGTCCTATAGATATCAATTAGGTCTAGCTGGTCCATTGTGTCATTTAAGGTTTGTGTTTCCTTGTTAATTTTCTGTTTAGTTGATCTATCCATAGTTGTGAGTGGGGTATAAAGTCTCCCACTATTATTGTTACTATTAATTTCCTCTTTCATACTCGTTAGTGTTTGCCGTACATATTGCGGGTGCTCCTATGTTGGGATGCATGTATATTTATAATTGTTATATCTTCTTCTTTGATTGATCCTTTGATCATTATGTAGTGTCCTTCTTTGTCTCTTTTCACATCCTTTATTTGAAAGTCTATTTTATCTGATATGAGTATTGCGACTCCTGCTTTCTTTTGGTCTCCATTTGCGTGAAATATTTTTTTCCAGCCCTTCACTTTTAGTCTGTATGTGTCCCTTGTTTTGAGGTGGGTCTCTTGTAGACAGCATATATAGGGGTCTTGTTTTTGTATCCATTCAGCCAATCTTTGTCTTTTGGTTGGGGCAATCAACCCATTTACATTTAGTGTAATTATTGATAGGTGTGGTCCCGTTGCCATTTACTTTGTTGTTTTGGGTTCACGTTTATACAACCTTTCTGCATTTCCTGTCTAGAGAAGATCCTTTAGCATTTGTTGAAGAGCTGGTTTGGTGGTGCTGAATTCTCTCAGCTTTTGTTTATCTGTAAAGCTTTTGAATTCTCCTTCATATCTGAATGAGATCCTTGCTGGGTACAGTAATCTAGGTTGTAGGTTATTCTCTTTCATTACTTTCAGTACGTCCTGCCATTCCCTTCTGGCCTGGAGGGTTTCTATTGATAGATCAGCTGTTATCCTTATGGGATCCCTTTGTGTGTTATTTGTTGTTTCTCCCTTGCTGCTTTTAATATTTGTTCTTTGTGTTTGATCTTTGTTAATTTGATTAATATGTGTCTTGGGGTGTTTCGCCTTGGGTTTATCCTGTTTGGGACCCTCTGGGTTTCTTGGACTTGGGTGGCTATTTCCTTCCCCATTTTAGGGAAGTTTTCAGCTATTATCTCCTCGAGTATTTTCCCATGGCCTTTCTTTTTGTCTTCTTCTTCTGGAACTCCTATGATTCGAATGTTGAGGCATTTCACATTGTCCCAGAGGTCCCTGAGGTTGTCCTCATTTCTTTTGATCCTTTTTTCTTTTTTCCTCTCTGCTTCATTTATTTCCACCATTTTATCTTCTACCTCACTTATCCTATCTTCTGTCTCCGTTATTCTACTCTTGGTTCCCTCCAGAGTGTTTTTGATCTCATTCATTGCATTATTCATTTTTAATTGAGTCTTTTTTATTTCTTCTAGGTCTTATTAAACATTTCTTGCATCTTTCAATTTTTGTCTCCAGGATATTTATCTGTAACTCCATTTTGTTTTCAAGATTTTGGATCATTTTTATTATCATTATTCTAAATTCTTTTTCAGGTAGATTCCCTATCTCCTCCTCTTTTGTTTGACTTGGTGGGCATTTTTCATGTTCCTTTACCTGTTGGGTATTTCTTTGCCTTTTCATCTTGTTTAGATTGCTGTGTCTGGACTGGGCTTTCTGTATTCTGGAGGTCTGTGGTTCCTTTTTATTGTGGAGGTTTTACCCAGTGGGTGCGGTTAGACGATTGGCTTGTCAAGGTTTCCTGGTTAGGGAAGCTTGCGTCAGTGTTCTCGTGCGTGGAATTTGATTTCTTCTCTTTGGAGAGCAATGGAGTGCTCAGTAATGAGTTTTGAGATGGGTCTATGTGTTAGTTGTGACCTTGGGCAGCCTGTATGTTGACGTTCAGTGCTATGTTCCTGCATTGCTGGAGAATTTGTGTGGTATGTCTTGCTCTAAAACTTATTGGCTCTTGGGTGGTGGTTGGTTTCAGTGTAGGTATGGAGGCTTTTGGACAGTCACTTATTACTTAAAGTTCCATGTAGTCAGGAGTTTTCTGGTGTTCTCAGGTTATGGGCTTAAGTCTCCTGCCTCTGGATTTCAGTTTTATTCTTCCTGTAGTCTCAGGACTTCTCCAACTATACAGCACTGATAAGAAAACTTCTAGGTTAATGGCAAAAAGATTCTCCCCCGTTAGGGACACCCAGAGAGGTTCACAGAGTTACATGAAGAAGAGGAGAGGGAGGAGGGAGATAGAGATGAGCAGGAGGAGAAAAAGGGGGACTCAAGAGGAGAGAGACAGATCTACGCAGCTGTCTGTTCCCAGAGTGTTCTCTGTAGCCCAGTCACCTACAAAGATTCACAGAATTGGATTGGGAAGAGAAGGGGAAAGGAGGAAATAGAGGTGTTCTGAGGTAGAAAACAGAGAGTCAAGATTGGGAGAGAATAATCTTCAGTTTAAAAATAGGGCTTCTCCTTTTTTTTTTTGTAAGGTTATAGTGTATTGAAAATGAAAATTAAGGAGTAGTAGAGGAGGAGTACTAGAGGACTTTAAAAGAAATAAGAGAAAAGGAAAAATAGAAAATAGAAAAGAAAAAGGAAAGGAAAAAAAAAGAAGAAAAAAGAAAAAAAAATTTTTTTTCTCCCTAATTAAAAAAATCGTAAAAATCTATGGAAATGAAAGTTAAGGAGTAATGGGGGAGTAATAGGGGATTTTAAAGGAAAATAAAAGAGAAAAAATAAAAAAGAAAAAAAGGAAAAAAAAAAGAGAGAAAAGTAAAATTATATCTAGGAGTTTCTCTGGAGCTGTTGCGGTCAGTGTGGGTTCAGCTCAGTTTCAGATAGCTCCTCGTTCCAGCTTACACTTCTCGATATCTACAGGCCCCTTCCAGTGTAGTTGGTGTTTTCTAGAGGGATTTTAATCTGTTGCACCAGTCCCTTCTGAAGCGGTTCCCTTTGTTTATTTGGCTTCTGTTTGCCGGTCTCTTCAGAGCCTCATTTCCGCCCTGACACAGGCGGGCGGAGGTGGACTCTTATGCAGGTAGCTAGTTCCGTCGCCCTGAGGGGAGGGGCTGGCGCTGCAGGGAGGGGCTGGCGCTGTGGGGACGGACTTGCGCCGCGGGGACGGGCTGGCCTGCCGGGAGGGGCTGGCGCTGTGGGGACGGACTTGCGCCGGGGACGGGCTTGCGCTGCCGGGAGGGGCCGACGGCAGTTTCTCCGTCTGCGCTGCTCAGGCTCCCGGCTGTTCTATATGGAGCACGCCCCGCGCTGCGCGAGGTTCCAGCCCTCGGGTGTTCCACAAAAGCGCGGAGCGAAAAGCTGTGCCTGCTCTCTGTGCCTTCCCCGTCAGAGCGGTCCAGGCAGCGAGGGCATTGGTGGGCGCACTCTCCCCAGGTGTGGCGCGCCCACTCCCTTCCACGGTCCCAGTTTCAGTTTCCACTGGCGCCAATCGGGTGCCTGCGCCTTCTGCCCTCCGCGTCCCCAGCCCCAGTCCCCGCCCGCGCCGGTCGGGTGCCTGCTCCCTGTGTCTCTCCGCGACCTTCCCCTCCCCACTGCCTCCTGCCTCCGGCGGAGCTGGGCCGGTCCGCAGCCTGCGAGCTCTTCTCTGGATTTTCTCGGTCTCTTTGTTCTGCGAACGGCCGGCAGTGAGTTCGGGCGGTTAATTTACTCTCTCTCTTTTGGTCTCCCACAGTTCAAGTTGGGAACTCACAGAAGCTCCCTCCGATTGTCCTCAGGGCACTCAGGCCCGGACCCTACCCCAAGCAATGCCGCCTAAGACTCCCTTCCCGGGTCGGATGTCCGTCCTTAGCTCTTTTGTCTCACTGTTTGTCTTTTATATTTTGTCCTACCTCCTTTCGAAGACAATGGGCTGCTTTTCTGGGCGCCTGATGACCTCAGCTAGCGATCAGAAGTTGTTTTGCAAAGTTTGCTCTGCGTTCAGTTATTCTTTTGATGAATTTGTAGGAGAGAACGTGGTCTCCCCGTCCTACTCCTCCGCCATCTTCGTCTTTGCTTTTAAATATGCTGTCTAGGTTGGTCCTAACTTCCCTTCCAAGGAATAAGCGTCTTTTAATTACATGGCTGAAATCAGCATCTGCAGTGATTTTGGAGCCCCCAAAAATAAAGTCTGACACTGTTTCCACTGTTTCCCCATCTATTTCCCATGAAGTGATGGGACCAGATGCCATGATCTTAGTTTTCTGAATATTGAGCTTTAAGCCAACTTTTTTACTCTCCTTTTTAACTTTCATCAAGAAGCTTTTTAGTTTCTCTTCACTTTCTGCCTTAAGGGTGGTGTCATCTGTATATCTGAGGTTATTATAATGGTAAAACAATAAAATCAGTTACCTTTATTTTAATTAAGTATAAAAAATCTGTAGATACTTGCTGTTATCTCTTGAAAATTTTCTCATCTCTAATATTTCTATGATCTTAAGTTCTTTGTTCAGAGTAATGTGTGTTTCTCTAGGAGTTATATTTATGTGGGGATGTATATACAAAGAAAAATAAATTCTCCTATAACTTACATGATATTTTCTCTAAAGTTTCAGAAAAAAGCAAAAATTGTGTTATTTATATGCTCAAGGCAGAGTATTAAGCAAATGTTCTATTCTTAAGAAAAATACAAGTAAGTTATTGGAACAAAAAAAAGTAACATTCTACAATTCTTATCCATAGTTTTGTTTACCATGTTGTCTTCTTCACACAGCTCTCTACTTTCCCCCTTATACTTTATAAATATGAGGCTTTTCCATAATCTATAGGAATGGAGGTGGTTACAAATATCCTGACCTTTCTCCCTTTGCTTAATAAATATCAACTTTGTCCCACAAAAATCTTGTTAAGAAGCAAATAGTATTTATTTATAAACATTCAGTAATATTTATCACTTAAACTGTTCTCCCAGTAGTGTTGTGGATTTTCACACTAGATCTCTAGATGCAGTTGCTTCAACTCTTGTCTGTTATCAAATATAATCCTCACTCTCCAGTGATCATGTTTGAATTCCTGAGGCATAGTATTACTCCAAGCATCAATGATGTAGTTTATTTCTTCTCAATGAAATTATTACACTTGAATTTCTGACCCAACAATTTGCAGGACAGTGTAATTTCCACTTTTGTTAAGTATCTTCCTAAGGCTCGCTCTAAGGCTAGGAAAATGGTATGCTTTTGCCTGGCTCCATTGTTACTTTCTGTTGTCCTGACCAGCCTCTAGAGACTAGGACTCTGATACTAACAACAATTAACAGCTTGTTCACATTTCTGAATATTTGTCATCTGGGTTTCCCATCACAATATTTAAGAATAAATTGGAAAACTGTTTCAGATAAGATATTTTGTATAGGCAGTGCCAGAAAAAACAAACAAACGATAAACCCTCAAAATTACTTAAATCAATAAAGACATGTTAAAAAAATAAAAATAAAAATAGAAAATAAAAAGATCTATATTCAATTTTGATGTAGATTCAGCACCACCATCACTCCTGGCTTCTCTAGTTTTCCTCTGAATTCCAGAGTGTTAACCTTATCCCAGGAACTTTCATAGTCCCATATCATATTGTTCAAATTTACAGAGAGATCTTTTTGAAGCCTCTGCAAAGTCCTGTGATTTACCTGTCTGGTCTCAATTAGATTTATCCACCTCTAAACTAATTATTGATTTTTAAAGCAGTAGATACACTGACATTTTAAGCTATTCAGTCCTCTGCTGGAGCTAGTGTAGGATTCATTTCTACAAAATTTTTAGTTTTCTTCTAAGGAATACCAAAGAAGAAAGATGGATGCTGCAGAAGAAATCAACCAGTGTTCCTTACAGACATTCCCAAGAACTTCAGAACCTAACATTGGATTTCAGCTGCTTGCAGAATATGATTAAATTGCCATGTCTTTATAGACACTTTGGCTTGCCCACTGAGATCAATGTCTATTAATATCTTATCTAGCTGAAAATTCACCTCCAAAACAGATCCTGATTTGGAGGCAAGTCATTATTATCTTCTAACCCTCTTTGCATTCTGCCTCATTTGCTATAGTCAAGGCATTAGGATCAGTAATGAATATGATATTTCACTATTCATTAGTGAGGACATTAGTTCAATCCAAAATAATAAGAACAACTGATGAAAGAACATCTCCAGACATTCACATGGACTGAAAAGGAATTCTAGAGAGGTGGTAAAACAACACTTATGCTTAATAGGTATTAGTGATTCAAGACCTTTGCTGTTGAAGTGATCCAATGAGGAGTAGAAACTGAGTGTTCTTTTATGGAAGCTGCCTCTTGACTTTGTTTTGAAAAGTTCCAATGTTTATTTTTCAACCTTCATCTTTTCTACATTACAAACAATATTGAGAGAACTCCTGCCTTATTTCTAATTCCAACTATTTGCTGGTTTTGAAGTCATAGTACTTCAATAAGAGAAAACTGCAGAAGAGAATACTTTATTTTCCAATAGGAGCAGTAATTTAAACCAGTATTCAGTTGCATATTCAGATACTACATCTATTGATAAAATATCCTTGGAGATAAGACTTTTTGCTTGTAAAACTGGATTTCACATTGTATCAAATTAAATGTGAATTATTCAGTGTATCTAATATTTGTTTATGTGCAAAGAATATTAATTATTAGAAAATTACTTTTCATTTGTTTCAGTAGAAAAAGGAAAACCTTTTGTTGATTCTTGGCAAACCATTTTTGCACAAGGAATGGACAAAGCAAACATACAGGGCATATGTACAGAAAGTTTACACATATGTTTGATTAAGAAAAAGGCATAAATATTCAAATATAATAGAAGCTATATTGAGAGAATAAAATATGGATGACATCCTGACCAGGCTTTAAAATAGTTTGGGAAAAAAATAGCTTGAAGAATAACAGTTATTAAACTCTTTCTGCCAGCAAAAGCATATAGACATACAAATCTCACATATAATTTCTTAAGAGTTTAACTTATGACAAAGTAGTGAAAGAGAACTAGTAAAGAAATTAATTAAAAAGCAACCATTCTTCAAACAATGTGAATAAAAAGGCAATAATAAAAAATTCTGACTGAATATATTTGTATAGCAATTCAAAATACTCATCAAATGACATCCTTGAATTTTAAAGTAGTTAAACTATTTATTCCCACAAAATAGGCTGCTTCACGTATAAAATATAAAACTTCCAAATACAAGTACTTTATAACTACAAAGAAATAGTGTTTAGAAATAGACAAGCTAGAATCAATGTTCTCTTTTCCATCTAGCTTTCTTTTCAAAGGTTGTTAAGTAAAATATATATTCTGTGACTCAGTTTTGTAGCTCTTTCTCTGACACTTGTTCTGACCTTCCTTTGCCTTCAATGTCAGCCATGATACATAGACATGAACAGCTTCTATACTTTAAAGTACAAACATACTGTACTATTATGACTTTTGACATTCATAGCCATTTTAACATTCTAATAATTAGTTTAAAGATAGTGGTAAAAAAGTATGAACAACACTTTGATTAACTATGTCTTGATGTTTTGAACCTTGAGGAGTCTAATCTGAAATATCCTTCATCATAACCTATGTAGACAAGGGGAAAGTGGGACTTCAATAGCCACTAGACAGTTTGGATGACAGCCAGATGAGCCAATGTTCTAAGCACTGTCAGTGACCTTGGAGTGAATTTTGCAAAGGTGCAAATTTCTCTGTCTCAAGACAGGCAGCTCTGTGATTAAGTAAGCACACCCACAAAGCTATAGAGCTTGGTAAACACATGTTGGCTATAAACAATATCCTTTATCTAAAGTATTTGAATGGAATGCTGAGTACAGAAACAGATTTATGATATAGTAGTCTATACTTCATATGTAGGAAGTGCTCAAATAACTGGAGTGGATTTATGCATCTTGGATTAAATAGTAAAAAAAAAAAAAAAAAAAAATCAAAGCTTACAGCTTTCCAATCCTTTGAAACAAGATAGAATTTTTTCACTTTTCTGTAGTATTTCTTCCGTTGAGCAACATTCTCTTTAACTACGTAGGAAAAAAAAATCAAGAGGTAGCCATAGCACAGAGTACATTTATGTATTTGTCTATGAAGAGTTCTCATTTTTCTTGGATATTTGAGGTCTGTGACAAGCATAAAATATTTTGAATAGAATGTTAAATAAATGCATGAGTGATTCTTAGCCAAAGACATGTTAGAGTGCACAAAGTTAAATCATCTGACAGCTGTACAGTCATGGATATAGAGTTTAAAATACTCATGGGGATGAAGGATATGTGAGTGAACATTTTAGGATATCTGTGAAGAAAGGGAATAAATGCAGTATATTTTATTTAAGTGAGTTTTTTCATTTGGTTCTTTCTGATACTCTGACAAACATGCTAGACCACAACATAATACAGACTAGATTTTTTAGACCACTGGTGTCTAAGGGGGTGCTTCTTATTTGATAAGCTGATACTAAAACATAAACCAAATATACACGTTATGGCCAGTGAATATGTAAACAGCTTCATGAATAAAGGTACAGTGTGTATATGTTAATGTATGTGTAGTCCTATGTTATACAGGATATTTCTATGTTGTCATAGAAATTGGACGTATGCTTAAATAGAGATAGCAAACATAACTTTCAACAGCAGCAGTATGAATTTCATTTATTTCAATTCTCTTTTGAACCAATACATTCTAATATTCAAGTCTGTTAATGAGCATAGAATAAGGTATACATTACTTTAGTAATTAAGTAAAGATGATGCAATGAAAATTTATAGCACTTACTCTGACTCCTGTAGAGTTATTATTATTGTAATTGATTGCTATATAATACAAATGTGACTAATAAAAAAAATGTGACTAATAAACCTATTCTAAATAATGATTCATTGTTTAGAGAATTGAAGAATCAAACATAAATGAATATCACAATCTGTTGACATATCAAATATCTCCTTTTAGAGGTATGCTTTTATTCAGAATTTATTCAATTATGTTATCAAAGCATTTTCAGCAAGATATAGAATGATACCACTTCGCCAAAATCTAAACAGAGAGAGTTAGGATTTCTTGTGACTTTGAAATATTGGAGGAATGTTACATAATCAATGACACGGTATTCACAAGGGATAGTGTGATAGAAAATAGCTGAATAGTCACAAATCACTTGGTCTGAAACCAGTTAATGTAAATAAGCAATGTGATCTTACTGAAAGCTCCAAACCATAAACATTGTGTTGTTTTACATAATGGCATTTGTTCAGTTCACAGCAAGCAACAGCAACTACAAAACACTACAATGTTTCCTTAGCAGGATGACTGCAAGTATGAATTGAAAAAGAAATCTCACTTTGACTAAGAATGAGGGTGCAGTTTAATTTCCACTTTTCAAAACTGGTGGGAGGGACATGTGTTAGATTCAGAGATGCCAACTAAAATGATTAATGGCCTGGAAAGCAGGACCTCTGAAGAAGGGTTCAAAGAGTTACTGTCAGTTTTAGAAAAGAAAGCAACTCTCATATATAAAAGAATCTGGTAAAAAAAAAAAAAAAAAGATAGATTCCCCAAATGAAACACTGTGTGACAACCAAGTCATATGATTAAGTTAAAAGAGAATTTAAACTAACTATAAGAGTGTTATAACAAGATTTTTAAAAGGGTGTACTTTTTATTGTTTATTGATAGAGGTAGGAAGTACCTTATCTTTATTGATGCCTAAATAAATGACAGTATGAAGAAAATTCCTTCAATGCTTATTCTCCATGATTTATCAAAAACAAACAAAAGTGTTAACATGCTTTTTAATGCAGAATCCTCTCTGATTATTCTATGAAAGTTAACATACAAACCACTTAATGCATTATGGAATACTTGGTGTTTTTATTTTGCTGTTAAGGTCCTTTAATTATCTGCCATACTAAACGAATGTAATGGGTGTTTTGCAAGACTAACGTAACCTGCAGTGTTTGGACATGTCAGAGCCCTGAGAGTTCCAAGGACTTTGGTGGCCTTAGTATTGTCTTCAAAAGGACAAGTCATGAGTCAGTTCAATGAAGAGTTGGACAAAGACACAGACCTGTTCATGGCAC
The DNA here is from genome assembly GCF_019320065.1 of Cervus canadensis. Classification (NCBI taxonomy): domain Eukaryota; kingdom Metazoa; phylum Chordata; class Mammalia; order Artiodactyla; family Cervidae; genus Cervus; species Cervus canadensis. The sequence continues at coordinate 32,417,891 of NC_057404.1, forward strand.
AGAGAAAGCTCATTGAGTCTGCCTTATGAGAAGCAAAGTACCAAGGGACTAGAAGATGGTAGAAGGAGATAGATAACCCTAAAGAATTTGGACTACCCGTGAGAGGAAATTATATATATATATATAATCAAAATACTTGGGTTCAAATACAAATCTGTCAGTTAATTACATGCTTTATGCTATTATCTATAAAATGGCAGTGATGAAGATATAAACCTCACTGTGTTGTTATGAGGATTAAGTGATATATTGTTATTTAACATTAAACCAGTGGCTGACATAGTAAATAAAAATTATACAAGGGTTAGTGATTATCATTAAGAATTATTCCTATGAGTTTGACATTATGGAATAATCTTCTTGAACAAGTGAATTTAGAAATAGCATTTTAACATCCAGACTTCAAATGACCATTTGGAAAAAAAAAAGTAGTAACTTTCTGGACTTATTCAGATGAGCCAAGCATTTTGTTTAAGATTCTAAAAAAAAAAAAATGAAAAAAATTTTCTCAGTTCATTTTTCCTAAAGGTGACCCTTTTCAACAGGAACTGTTTTTACCCCTGTGTATATTTTATATCATATTTTCTTTTAAATCAGTTGTGAACCAAAGAAAGGATTTCATTTTCCTGCTAGCATCACTTCTGTTATTACCTCCTTCCTGTTTGTGATACTCTTTACTTGGCTAGGGCTGTGCTTCATACTGTAACTAATGGATATATACCCTATGGAAAGGACAATATTATGCAGCCAGAGACTTTCTAAGGCTAGGCCATGAACTGAAGGCAGAGCAGATGATGGTCATCAGACAGTAGTGCCCCTAGAGGTCTAGAACTCAAGCAAGGCATCAGACTGGCCTTCTGGCGATTGATTGATCTCCAAGAGACATAATATATGCATATTAATGTTAACCTTTGTTTTGCCACTTTGGGTATATTCATTTTTTACCTATTATCACTCTCTCTTAAAAAACAAAAATCTTTTAGCTTCTGTAGCAAGCAGTACTCTAAGCTCTGGGGATTCAGTGAGGAAACAGGCAGAGAATGTCTCTTGCTTATATGAGGCTACCGTTACATAGACAAGGAAGTAACTAATGGAGTAAGTAACTAATGAAGATAAGCTCATATTTTCTAAGAATTGTTCAGTTCAGTTCAGTTGCTCAGTCATGTCCGACTCTTTGCAACCCTATGGACTGCAGCATGCCAGGCCTCCCTGTCCATCCCCAACTCCCGGAGTCCATTCAAACTCATGACCATAGAGCCAATGATGCCAATCAACTATATCATCCTCTGTCGTCCTCTTCTTCTCACGCCCTCAGTCTTTCCCAGCACCAGGGTCTTTTCAGATGAGTCAGTTCTTCACATCAGGTGGCCAAAGTATTGGAGTTTCAGCTTCAGCATCAGTCCTTCCAATGACTGTTCAAGACTGATTTCCATTAGGATGGACTGGTTGAATCTCCTTGCTGTCAAAGGGACTCTCAAGAGTCTTCATCAACACCACAGTTCAAAAGCATCATTTCTTTTGTGCTCATCTTTCTTTGAGCAATCCACACATGACTTTCTCACATCCACACATGACTACTGGAAAAAACATAGCTTGGATTAGACAGACCTTTGGTGGCAAAGTAATGTCTCTGCTTTTTAATATGCTGTCTAGGTTGGTCATAACTTTTTTTTCCAAAGAGCAAGTGTCTTAATTTCATGGCTGCAGTCACCATCTGCAGTGATTTTGGAGCCCTCCCAAAATGAGGTCTTTCACTGTTTCCACTGTTTGCCCATCTATTTGCCATGAAGTCATGGGACTGGATGCCATGATCTTAGTTTTCTGAATGTTGAGCTTTAAGCCAACTATTTCACTCTTCTCTTTCATTTTCATCAAGAGGCTCTTTAGTTCTTCTTCCGTTTCTGCCATAAGGGTGGTGTCTTCTGCGTATCTGAGGTTATTGATATTTCTCCCAAAAATCTTGATTCCAGCTTGTGCTTCCTCCAGCCCAGCATTTCTCATGATGTACTCTGTATATAAGTTAAATAAGCAGGGTGACAATATACAGCCTTGACATACTACTTTCCCAATTTGGAACAAGTCTGTAGTTCTATGTCCAGTTCTAACTGTTGCTTCTTGACTTTCATACAAAGTTCTCAGGAGGCAGGTCAAGTTTTCTGGTATTCCCATCTCGGGACAGTAAATCTGTCTTTTGAAGAATTTTCGACACTTTGTTGTGATTCACACAGTCAAAGGCTTTGGCATAGTCAATAAAGCAGAAATAGATGTTTTTTCTGGAACTCTCCCTTTTTCAATGATCCAATGAATGTTGGTAATTTGATATCTGGTTCCTCTGTCTATTCTAAATCTAGCTTGAACATCTGGAAGTTTACTGTGTACATTTGGAAGTACCATGTACTGTTTAAGCCTGGCTTGGAGAATTTTGAGAATTACTTTGCTAGCATATAAGATGAGTGAAATTATGTGGTTATTTGAGCATTCTTTGGCATTTCCCTTCTTTGGGATTGGAATGAAAACTGACCTTTTTTGGTACTGTGACCACTACTGAGTTTTACAAATTTGCTGGCATATTGAGTGTAGCACTTTCACAGCATCATCTTTTAGGATTTGAAAAAGTTCCACTGGAATTCCATCACCTCCACTAACTTTGTTCATAGTGATGCTTCCTAAGGACCACTTGACTTAGAATTCCAGGATGTCTGGTTCTAGGTGAGCAATCACACCGTCATGATTATCTGGGTCGTTAAGTTTTTTTTTTTTTTTTCCCCTATAGTTCTTCTCTGTATTCTTGCCATCTCCTCTTAATATCTTCTGCTTCTGTTAGGTCCATGCCATTTGTGTCCTTTATTGTGCCCATCTTTGCTTGAAAAGTTCCCTTAGTATCTCCAATTTTCTTGAAGAGATCTCTAGTCTTTCCCATTCTATTGTTTTCCTATATATCTTTGCATTGATCACTAAGGAAGGCTTTCTTATTTCTCTTTGCTATTTTTTGGAACTCTGCATTCAAATGAGTATATCTTTCCTTTTCTCCTTTGCCTTTCTCTTCTCTTCTTTACACAACTATTTTTAAGGTCTCCTCAAATAACCATTTTGCCTTTATTCATGTTTTTTCCCCTTGCGGATGGTCTTGATCCCTGCCTCCTGTACAATGTCATGAATCTTCATCCATAGTTCGTCAGGCACTCTATCAGAACTATCCCATGAATCCTTTTGTCACTTCCACTGTATAATCCTAAGAGATTTGATTTGGGTCATACTTTAATGGTCTAGTGGTTTTTCCTACTTTCTTCAGTATAAGTCTGAATTTGGCAATAAGGAGTTCATGATCTGAGCCACAGTCAGCTCCCAGTCTTGTGTTTGCTGACTCAATAGAGCTTCTCCATCTTTAGCTGCAAAGAATATAATCAATTTAATGTTGGTATTGACCATCTGGTGATGTCCATGGTAGAGTCTTCTCTTGTGTTGTTTGAAGAGGGTGTTTGCTATGACCAGTGGGTTCTCTTAGGAAATCTCTATTAGCCTTTGCCTGCTTCATTCTGTAGTCCAAGGCCAGATTTACTGTTACTCCAGGTATTTCTTGACTTCCTACTTTTGCATTCCAGTCCCCTATAATTAAAAGTACATCATTTTGGGTATTAGTTCTAGAAGGTCTTGTTGGTCTTCATGCAACTGCTAAACTTCATGTTCTTCAGCATTACAGGTTGGGGCATAGACTTGGATTACTGTGATATTGAATGGCTTGCTTTCGAAATGAACAGAGATCATTCTGTCATTTTCCAGATTGCATCCAAGTATTGCATTTTGGACTCTTTTGTTGACTATGATGGCTATTCCATTTCTTCTAAGGGATTCTTGCCCACAGTAGTAGATAGTAGTAGTAGATAACTTAGAATTCTATCTAAGTTAAATTCACCCATTCCAGTCCATTTTAGTTTGCTTATTCCCAAAATGGCAATGTTCACTCTTGCCATCTCCTGTTTGACCACTTCCAATTTGCCTTGATTCATGTTTCAAAGTCCCCATGCAATATTGCTCTTTACGGCATCGGACTTTACTTCCATCACCAGTCATATCCACAACTGGGTGTTGTTTTTGCTTTGGCTCCATCCCTTAATTCTTCCTGGAGTTATTTCTCCACTGATCTCCAGTAGCATATTGGGCATCTACTGAACTGGGGAGTTCATCTTTCAGTGTCCTGCCTTTTTGCCTTTTCATACTGTTCATGGGGTTCTCAAGGCTAGAATGCTGAAGTGATTTGCCATTCCCTTCTCCAGTGGACCATGTTTTTTCAGAACTCTCCACCATGACCCATCTGTCTCGGGTTGCCCTGCATAGTGTAGCTCATAGTTTCACTGAGTTAGACAAGGCTGTGGTCCATGTGATCAGATTGGTTAGTTTTTTGATTGTGGTTTTCAGTCTGTTTGCCTTCTGATACAGAACAATAAGAGGCTAATGGAAGCTTCCTGATGAGTGACTGAGGGGGAATTCAGATTCTGATGGGTGGGGCCATGCTCAGTCAATCTTTAATCCAGTTTTCTGTTGAAGGGTGGGGCTGTGTTTCCTCCCTGTTACTTCACCTGAGGCCAAACTGTCATGGAGGTAATGAAAATAATGTGACCTCCTTCAAATGGTCTCAGGCATGCACTACACTCAGTGCCCCTGACCCAGCAGCAGGCGACCGCTGACCCACGCCTCTGCTGGAGACTCCTGGACTCTCACGGGTAAGTCTGGCTCAGTCTCTTGTGGGGTCACTTTTTCTTTCTCATGGGTCCTGGTGCGCACAAGGTTCTGTTTGTGCTGTCCAAGAGTCTGTTTCCCCAGTCCTGCGTAAGCTCTGGTGGCTCTGGTGGAGTTAATGGCAACATCCTCCAGAGGCCTATGCCATACCCAGGTCTGTTGCACACAGAGTTCCTGCCCCTGAAGCTGTCCACTGTTGACCCGTAACTCCTCAGGAGACACTCAAACACAGTCTGTCTCAGTCTCTGTGGGTTCTCTGGGTTCTGCTGCGCACAAGGCATGTTGACCCCTCTGAGCGTCTCTGGCAGCTATGGGGTTTGATTCTAAATGCGATTTTGCCCCTCTTACCATCTTACTGGGGCTTCTCTGCCCTTGGATGTGAGGTATCTTCTCACAGTTGCTCCAGCTTCATGTAGCTGGAGTTGTTACTTTTCTCTAAGTACTGTCAGAGGAAAGTAAAATAGATAAAGCAATACAGAGTAGCTCTGGTGGAGTGTTTTATTTTAGATAGAGTTTTAAGGAACAGTCTCTTTAAAGTGACATTTGAACCTGAATTAAGTGAAGGAACCTTCCATATGAAAATCTGGGTGACAAATGATGAATGTTTCAGTGTGAATTAAAAGCAGAGAATTTGAGTCAGAAAAGAGCTAAATGTCTTCAAGGAGTAAAGGGAAGCTTGAGTGGATGAAACAAGGAAGTTAAATATAAAAATCTTTCAAGATATTATCATAGAAGTACTAAGGTCCATTCATATGGTAATCTTGTGGTTAATTTCATTCTAAGTGTGAATCATTGCAAGGATTTAAGTAGGGAAATGGCATTGTAATGTTTACATAATGTTTATAACTTACTCAGGTTTTGCATGGAAAATGCACTGTAGGAGGCATGAAAGTGAGTGAAAGTGAAAGTCGCTCAGTTGTGTCCAATTCTGTGACCCCATGGACTCTACAGTCCATGGAATTCTCCAGGCCAGAATACTGGAGTGGATAGCCTATCCCTTTTCTAGCAGATCTTCCTGACCCAGGGATTGAACCAGGGTCTCCTGCATGGCAGGCACATTCTTTACTAACTGAGCTATCAGGGAAGCCCTGTAGGAGGCATAGGTTTTTACAGATTTCAATAAGGAGGATATTCAGTTAATATTCCAAAGATGTTGATGGAGTGAAAAGGATGCTGTCCGTGGAGATGTTGAAAAGAAGGCGACATTTCTTTTGAGGACAGACATCTTGATGGACTGGTTGTGAGTGCTGAGAAATAATGGAAACATGCCAGATGTCAGGGACTGCTTCTTTCTTTTGTCTTATAAAAGGAGATCTAAGAAGAAATCAGTTGTTTAGATGATTTGAAGCTAGGATAGAAGTCTGTTCAGAATATGTAAAATTGAAAATCATCAACATACAAATCATTTTTAAAGCCTTGAGAACAGGTGAAATCTTCTGTGAAGACAGTATAATACAGAAGAGTAGAGGGCCATAGATTTAGCTCAAGGGCCACTAACACTTAAAGTTGATTGATTGGAGGAAGAAAAGCCAAGACATGTCACTCATAAGAAGCAACCATTGAGGCAGAATGAAAAGCTGAAGGCTGTTGTTTTCTGGAAGCCAAAAAGCTATATTTTTAGAAGGAGAACGTAGTCAAGTGCTGCTGAAAAGTTGAACACATTGATAGAAATGATTAACCGTTGGATTTAAGCAGCATAGAGGTCTGTGTTGACCTTTGCAGCAAAATTTTAGTGGGGATAGTGAGGCAAATTTCCAACATGAAAGAGCTTGAAAAGAAACAGGGCACATGTGCTACAGAGTTGGGGTGTTGGGATCAAATAGAATTGACTGATGTTGATACCATTGTTTTATTTATTTTTTCCTGTGAATGGAATTAGATAAACCCAAGAGAAACATTCTATCAAGAGAAGATGTATCGCTTCTCAGCCTTTTGACTAAGATCAAGTGTAGTATCTGTTCTTATCAGTTTAAAAGGGAAGATGTAAAGGAAAAAAGATTAAAAATCATGCAAAGGTGAACACTGATAATATGAGATAGAGAACAGTTAAGTGCAGGAGCTAAGGCCTTGAGTAGATCAGAAATGCTGGGATACAGAGTACATGTACATCAGATGCTTTTAGATAAGTACATGAATACTTGCATTCAACAAGGTCAGTTAAGAACTTATCAGTTCAGTTCAGTTGCTCAGTTGTGTCCAGCTCTTGCGACCCCATGGATTGCAGCACACCAGGCTTCCCTGTCCATCACCAACTCCCAGAGCTTACTCAAACTCATGTCCATTGAGTTGGTGATGCCATCCAGCCATCTCATCCTTTGTCGTCCCCTTCTTCTCCCACCTTCAATCTTTTCCAGCATCAGGGTCTTTTCCAATAGTCAGTTCTTTGCATCAGCTGGCCAAAGTATTGGAGCTTCAGCTTCAGTGTCAGTCCTTCCAATATAAATATTCAGGACTGATTTCCATTAGGATTGACTGGTTAGATCTCCTTGCAGTCCAAGGGATTCTCAAGAGTCTTCTCCAACACCACAGTTCAAAAGCATCAATTCTTCGGTGCTCAGTTTTCTTTATAGTCCAACTCTCACATCCCTACATGAATGTTCAAAAAAACATAGCTATGACTAGACAGACCTTTGTTGGCAGAGTAGTATCTCTGCTTTTTAATATGTTATCTAGGTTGGTCATAGCTTTTCTTTCAACTAGGAAGTGTCTTAAACTTATTTAATAAAAATTAAAAACTTGTAAATGTAGGAATGGCAGAACTGGTGTTGGGAAAGAGATCTGTTCTCTTTATTACTTCTCTGTTTTTCAAAGTATATGTCAGAATCGTTAGCTGAGAATAGAGGAAAACAAGTTTGAGGCTTGAAGAGCGAGATCTAAAATAATTATCTCAGGGCATACAAATAAATAATAACTGAGATGGAGAGCTGCAGCATACATCAGCCCCTCTTTTCTTTTGGTTGAGATTGTGTTCTGTGTTTATTTGGAAACTCACAATATATATTATACAGATATATATAATATGTATTATATATATATATATAGTGTTTCCAAATGTGTGTGTGTGTGTGTGTGTGTGTATATATATATATAGTTAAAACATCTATAGATAAATAAATTTTGATGTGAATCCCCAGATAGCCTATTATTTAATAAGTGTGATCTTTTGAGACAATAGGTCTGACTTTAACAGGATAAATTCCTTAATCCTTAAACCTTCAACTTCCTTATGTATTCAGTAGGGATGCTTTAATTTAAGAATTTTAAAATTTTGAGTCCTTTGAATAACAGCCTGTAAATAGGTCTACCAAGAAAAGAAAGTATTTTGATTGTCTGCTCTAGTGACAGAATTCTAGAAAACACATGGAATTATTGGGAAAGGTCAGTTGGCTATACTAGTTAGAGAGAAGATCATATCTTAAAATGTCATTCCTTTATCTGTTCATAAACAAACAGGTAGTGATCTTTCAGTGGAGATCTGTAAGACCTCCAATAAATCTGGACTTTCAAATGTGCCTCAACTTTTCTTTATGATATTACCTCCACAAACTCTTTTTATATGCCCTATATTTTTGTCAGACTGGCCTTGTTTCTCTGACAGGTCCCATTTCATAATTATTTGCCTGCTTTTTCTAATAATGTTCTTTATACCTTAATATCACCCCCTCATTTCCTCAAGTTAAAATCCTATTTATATTTATAGTCCTAAATGGATATAGTATTTCCCCAATACTTTCCCAAATGCAGATGGCCTCCTCCTTTCCATATATTTATTGTTTTTGATTTTGTCTTATATGTCTTTAAATAAGTGCTAATGAGGGTTAATTGAGTGTATTAATTGATATATATGGTATTTGATGTTAAGAGTAATATTAAATATATTCTATATGTGTACTTATGTAATATCTATGCTGCTAAGCTTCTTGAGAGAGGAACTTGCATTAAAGGCTTCGATTCCTCTGCCAATAGGGACTTGCACATTATAGGTATTTAATTAATATTTGAAGGAGCAAGCGTTATGAATGCCACACAGATCTCTCCTCAGGACTGAACAATTTCTTCTCCTAACTAGTGGGAAGATTGTCTAGCCAAAAACTGTCAACCCTTTTTGGAAAATGCTTTGGCTGAGCTAACACTCATTTAGGGCAGTTTCCACACCCAATGACTGATCAACATGGAACTGATAGACACAATGGTAAAAGAAGAGGGACAAATTTAGTGAGTAGCATTGACGTATATAAAGTACTGTGTGTAAAATAGATTGTTAGTGGAAAACTGCTGTATAGAACAGGGAGCTCAGCTTGGTGCTCTCTGACGACCTAGAGCTGGGGAGGAGTGGGAGGGAACCTCAAGAAGGAGAGGATGTAGGTATACTTATAGCTGATTCATGTGGTTGTATGGCAGAAACCAAGACAACGCGGTAGAACAATTCTTCAGTTAAAAATAGATGTTAAGAAAAAAAAGAATGCAAAGCCCCTTTGCCCCACCCAGGACTGTCCAATCCACCCTAGCCTCAGGTCTTCCTGAAGGTTGGCCAAGGCCTGTGACGCACCACGGCCTCACCTGCAGCCCTCTCCATCCCTGTCCTTCTCCTTGTGCGCCCCAAACTGACTGTCCTCATAAGTCTGCCACAGTCACATCTTCATTTCACTATTTCCTAGGGAACCCCAACCTGTGGCAGCCAGGAAGAACTGTTGCAAATTAAAAAGCACATTTTTGTGTTATGCAGTTTTTCAAACTTTTGAATCATATCTGCTACTAGGAAATAGCATTTTTGAGCTTAATTTGTTCTTAAAATATACAGGTAGCTGTGAGTGCACTTGGTCATGAGGGTCTAGATGATCAAGTTTTGTTGTGACTAGTATTCATTAAAAAGACAGGTTATTACACTAGTAGGATGCAATAGTTTTTAGGTTTCATGATGCTGCCACTGCTAAGTCACGTCAGTTGTGTCCAACTCTGTGCGACCCCATAGACGGCAGCCCACCAGGCTCCTCCGTCCATGAGATTTTCCAGGCAAGAGTACTGGAGTGGGTTGCCATTGCCTTCTTCGTTCATGATGCTAGGCCGTTGGTTATATGGAGAAGTGATGAAATTGTCCTTACTAATTAAATCTACTATATGGGAACTCTACAAGGAACTCTATTTCATATATTGAATTAATGCCCATTTTAACTTTATTTTATACACTATCTGTTGCTTTTTATCCAGACTGTGATCACTGCAAGCCTTAGTGAGAAAAAAACACATTTTTTTTAAATAATCAGTTTTCTATCTTATGCTAGACTGTACATGCTAAAGAAATTTCTCAATATTTCCTAGTTTTTATATTATAAATTATGATTGACTATTCTTGTGTGGATTTTTGTAATAGACAATACTGATTAGAGTAGGATGTTACCAACCACCTATTTATGCTATTTCACTTTATTTTCAGATTTTCAGTCTGTACTCTGGTTTCTTTATAGCTCTATTTAGTCACATATAGGAAGAGTAATCAAGAGCTTCTAGATATAGTATTCATGATAAGAGTAGAGAATTCACATGGGATCTATCCCACAGTCTCAGGGGGTTATTGAGGTCAAAAGTGACCAAATATTTTGTGTCTGAGTGCCACTAAAATGCAGACTTAAAAGTCTGTCATGCTGCATGTCTTGACCCTATTCTGTGTCATTGGTCCTTGTAGTGTGGGGGATACTATTGTGCAAGTGCTTTCATGGCAACTGCAGGCTCACAGAAAAGGTCTTATGAAATATGAACAGACTGACTCCTCCACTCCCTGCCCCTCCCCCTCCTCTTCTATCAAGAATGCACACTGGTGAGGAAAGATCAAATACAGCTAGGAACTGAAATCAGTCACTTCCTCAGCCAAGGGTTCTAAGAAAGGTATCTTGTCATTGAAATCAAGAATATGCCAAATTCCTGACTTTTACTTGGAGAATTGAAGTTGCATTTATATAATACATGCTATATAACAAATGCTAAGTTTTAACAGTGTTTCTATGGTGCTGTCCAGGCTGAGATGATCACTAATCTCTTACTCTGATTAAAAACATTAAAGCCTTGTTATAATGAATATACATATATCTTACCTTTTTTCTAAATAGAATGAGCTTTAATATAGATTCAAATGAATATTTTTAAATAGAACCTTTAATCTGTCACTTTATCTTAATTCCATTTCCTTGTTAAAATGAAGAAAAGTATTTTATTATACCTATTTATTTTAGAAATTCATCTGATCAAAATTGACCTCTTTAGTATTTTTACATAAACTTCTTTGGTCATCTGTGTATAGATTTTCATAACTCAACATCAGAAGATGAAATATGAAATCATAAATCATAGTGATTTCCTACTTATGCTTTTCTCCTCAAAAAGTCACATTCAGGTTCCCTATTTTTGCTCACAACATACCCCCACTTCCTTGATATCCATTCATATTTGTTGAATGAATGAGGACTTTATAAAGAAGTAGAAATGAGAGAGAATACTTAAATTGCAGTGCATCTCAGTATGATTGCTGTTTACTTCCTGATGCCTTATGGTCTTTTTTTAAGCAAGAATAACACACGCAGATCATGCCTGGTTTCTAAACCTTGCTCTTCTCTGTTTCTTCCCAGTTCTGAACACGATCTTACTGTCTCCATGTCTTTTCTCACACACTGTTTCTCTTTTTTTAACGAGTGTTAGTTAATATGTTCCCTAAACTCCAGTTATTCTTGGGCTTTCCTTGTGGCTCAGCTGGTAAAGAATCCACCTACAATGCGGGTGACCTGGGTTCGATTCCTGGGTTGGGAAGATCCCTGGAGAAGGGAAAGGCTTCCCAATCCGGTATTCTGGCCTGGAGAATTCCATGGACTGTGTAGTCCTTGGAGCCGCAAAGAGTTGGACACAACTGAACAACTTTCACTTTCACAGTGTTATTGAAGTGTTATGTAAGTATGGGCTGGTGGGTGCTTCTAGCTGAACAATACTATCAGTAGACTTTGAGTGTATATAAAATTACAGTAGCTCTTCCTCCCTTAAAACCTAAGTGGGTTATTAGAAAGAGTCAGCTTTTATTTTAGGTGTTGTAGTAATCTATAACCTATACTGAACTAGAGTGAACTTTGTAATGATATTGTATTCATGTATTAAAAAGTGTTTATATAAGTTCTAGTCATTGTCGTTCTAAATTTGTAATTAATGGTAGAAGAAAGAAAATAAGTACATGACAGAAAGAAGGAAGAAAAGGAAGGAAGTCAGTGAGTGGTAGGTACTATGAAAAATAAGACAGAAAAGGAAATTTAATAAAGCAGTGTGATATGTATGCTGTGATTTTGTTTAGAATAGTCACAGAAGACACTTTGGTTTTCTTTCTTTCTTGTTTTTTTATTTATTTATTTATTTATTTTTTCAGTGGGTTTTGTCATACATTGACATGAATCAGCAATAGATTTACACGTATTCCCCATCCCAATCCCCCCTCCCACCTCCCTCTCCACCCGATTCCTCTGGGTCTTCCCAGTGCACCAGGCTCGAGCACTTGTCTCATGCATCCCACCTGAGCTGGTGACCTGTTTCACCATAGATAATATACATGCTGTTCTTTCGCAACATCCCAGCCTCACCTTCTCCCACAGAGTTCAAAAGTCTGTTCTGTACTTCCGTGTCTCTTTTTTTGTTTTGCATATCGGGTTGTCGTTACCATCTTTCTAAATTCCGTATATATGTGTTAGTATGCTGTAATGTTCTTTATCTTTCTGGCTTACTTCACTCTCTATAATGGGCTCCAGTTTCATCCATCTCATTAGAACTGATTCAAATGAATTCTTTTTAATGGCTGAGTAATATTCCATGGTGTATATGTACCCCAGCTTCCTTATCCATTCATCTGCTGATGGGCATCTAGGTTGCTTCCATGTCCTGGCTATTATAAACAGTGCTGCGATGAACATTGGGGTGCACGTGTCTCTTTCAGATCTGGTTTCCTCGGTGTGTATGCCCAGAAGTGGGATTGCTGGGTCATATGGCAGTTCTATTTCCATTTTTTTAAGAAATCTCCACACTGTTCTCCATAGCGGCTGTACTAGTTTGCATTCCCACCAACAGTGTAAGAGGGTTCCCTTTTCTCCACACCCTCTCCAGCATTTATTGCTTGTAGACTTTTGGATAGCAGCCATCCTGACTGGCGTGTAATGTACCTCATTGTGGTTTTGATTTGCATTTCTCTGATAATGAGTGATGTTGAGCATCTTTTCATGTGTTTGTTAGCCATCTGTATGTCTTCTTTGGAGAAATGTCTGTTTAGTTCTTTGGCCCATTTTTTGATTGGGTCATTTATTTTTCTGGAATTGAGCTTCAGGAGTTGCTTGTATATTTTTGAGATTAATCCTTTGTCTGTTTCTTCATTTGCTATTATTTTCTCCCAAACTGAGGGCTGTCTTTTCACCTTACTTATAGTTTCCTTTGTAGTGCAAAAGCTTTTAAGTTTCATTAGATCCCATTTGTTTAGTTTTGCTTTTATTTCCAATATTCTGGGAGGTGGGTCATAGAGGATCTTGCTGTGATTTATGTCAGAGAGTGTTTTGCCTATGTTCTCCTCTAGGAGTTTTATAGTTTCTGGTCTTACATTTAGATCTTCAATCCATTTTGAGTTTATTTTTGTGTATGGTGTTAGAAAGTGTTCTAGTTTCATTCTTTTACAAGTGGTTGACCAGTTTTCCCAGCACCACTTGTTAAAGAGGTTGTCTTTTTTTCCATTGTATATCCTTGCCTCCTTTGTCGAAGATAAGGTGTCCATAGGTTCGTGGATTTATCTCTGGGATTTCTATTCTGTTCCATTGATCTATATTTCTGTCTTTGTGACATTACCATACTGTCTTGATGACTGTGGCTTTGTAGTAGAGTCTGAGGTCAGGCAGGTTGATTCCTCCAGTTCCCTTCTTCTTTCTCAAGATTACTTTGGCTATTTGAGGTTTTTTGTATTTCCATACAAATTGTGAAATTATTTGTTCTAGTTCTGTGAAAAATACTGTTGGTAGCTTGGTAGGGATTGCATTGAATCTATAGATTGCTTTGGGTAGAATAGCCATTTTGACAATATTGATTCTTCCAATCCATGAGCATGGTATGTTTCTCCATCTGTTTGTGTCCTCTTTGATTTCTTTCATCAGTGTTTTATAGTTTTCTATGTATAGGTCTTTTGTTTCTTTAAGTAGATATACTCCTAAGTATTTTATCTTTTTGTTGCAATGGTGAATGGTATTGTTTCCTTAATTTCTCTTTCTGTTTTTTCATTGTTAGTATATAGGAATGCAAGGGATTTTTGTGTGTTAATTTTATATCCTGCAACTTTAGTATATTCATTGATTAGCTCTAGTAATTTTCTGGAAGAGTCTTTAGGGTTTTCTATGTAGAGGATCATGTCATCTGCAAACAGCGAGAGTTTCACTTCTTCTTTTCCTATCTGGATTCCTTTTACTTCTTCTTCTGCTCTGATTGCTGTGGCCAAAACTTCCAACACTATGTTGAATAGTAGTGGTGAGAGTGGGCACCCTTGTCTTGTTCCTGATTTCAGGGGAAATGCTTTCAATTTTTCACCATTGAGGGTGATGCTTGCTGTGGGTTTGTCATATATAGCTTTTATTATGTTGAGGTATGTTCCTTCTATTCCTGCTTTCTGGAGAGTTTTAATCATGAATGGGTGTTGAATTTTGTCAAAGGCTTTCTCTGCATCTATTGAGATAATCATATGGTTTTTGTTTTGTTATTTTTTTTTAATGAGTAGAAGGAGTTAGCCATAGGATTATTGAAGGGATAGTTTTTTTTAAGAGAAGGATTAGCAAATGCAAATACCCTGAGGCAGGAGCATGCTTTTATTTAAGGACTAGAAATGCTTTAGTGGGGCGTCCCAGCACAGAGAATGGAAAGTAAAATTGATATTGTTCTTACTTAAAAAAAAAAAAGATTAGAGACATTAAGTTTAGTATTATAGAGTGAACATGTCAGAGAATGAGGCTCCTAGCTCTTTCTCCCCAGTATCATCTGCACATGGCAATGCCTCAAAGGGTGAAATGGATGCTTGTGCTCCAGCCCTCATGTCCATTTTCTAGTCTTTCCTTTAAAGACTCTTTGTGGAATTTATACCTGACAATTTACCACCACATCTTTGGTCAAAATTGAGTCCCATGTTTTTGCATAGCTGCAGGGAGGCTAGAAATATATATATATATACATTCTTTAGCCTGGACCTTCATTTGCCTGGTCAAAAATTAAAAACAAACAAACAAAAAACAAGGTTTTTAAGTTGTTATTTTACTGAATGGCTAGAAAGCATTTCAAATTGAAACTATATTTAAATAACCATGTTCAAGCTCAATATGTTAGAGTTTAATCTTTGGATGTTAAGGATATGAATAGGCCAGTGCTCCCAAATTCAGAATACCGATCCTCTCTCATCCTTTTTTAATAGCTCATATTTTCTTTCTAGCCCTACCATGTCATACACATCATTCTTGCAAATTTTGGAGCCACATATACTTCTTCAAAGGAGCCTTCTCTTGCCACAGATTAAATCACTACACCATGTATTACCCCCTAATTAACGTCTATATTTTCCATTTACAAACAACACAATTTGTTTTTTTATACGTGTATAAGAATTTTGTTAGTATTTGTACTTCTTATTAGGATCTAAGAAACATGAATGTGATCCATGTCTACAATGCCCATCATTGTATTCTTGAGTACTAGCACAATATCTAGATGTGATCACTAGTCTTTTCTTGAATAAATGAACATTTGAATAAATGAATTCACATAGTAATGGTAGTAGAACTCAAGCCAAAGGTATTGGATTTAAAGGTCTTAATGCTAAAGTGTAGGAGACTGGAAATTTCCTGGAATTATTTTAATAAATATATCAAATCTATTAGAATAATTTATTCATAATACATGTTGCTTGTGTATGTGTAAAGACCATCAAAATACACATTACCTCTATACAATACTTCTGAAAAATTTGTGACCTGGTAAGCTACAAAGTAGCAAAACTGATGTTATTTTATAGACCTAAATAATCATTCTTGTGTTAATTAGAAAATATTAAGTAGTCTTTTGAAAAAAAGTACTTGCTCATGCTTTCAGTCTTATACTGATTTTCTTATAGTTTTTTTTTTATTTTCTTATAGTTTTAAGCTTATATATATATATATATATATATATATATATATATATATATATATATAATGACCTAATATAAAACTAAAGATAGTGTCAGTCATCAGTATACATGTCTTTCTTTTTTAGAGATTTAAGAAGTTATCAAATAATGAAGACTAATTTCAGAGGAAGGTTACAAACATAAAAGCAAATTACTTGGACAAATTTGAGCATTATTTTTCATTAAAAATCAATAACCAAGCTCATTTTTACAGGCATTGTTATAAATACATGTTATGAGTAAGAATAAACAGAATTTATTTGGAAGTTTTCATTGATCTTTAAGAACTGATGCTATTGTTAATGAAGCAGAGACCTTTTCTGGTGTGTAAGGCAGAATATTTTTTTGGAATTCTGTCAACCATGCAGATAGTTGATAGCTTCTCACAGTCAGCCTGACACTTTTAGGTGGAGGTTTACTGTAGCATACAAGAAACAGTGGCTTGTGATACAGCCAAATGACTGCTAAAATGATATGAAAAGAGATTTCGACTGTTTATGGCACTACTAGTGTACCTGAAAGTTTAAAAGTACATTTTAGTAGTTGTGCAAGGATCGGGATAGAAAGACTAGAGCCCTCACTTTATCCACGTCAGCTCTTAGCACAGAAAGGCACCCCCTGATTGCTGTCATCACTTGCAGTGGAAGCTCAAGAGATGTACAAAATTACTTTATTTTCAATTTTACCTTGACCCTGTGTTTGATCCTTGCCTCTCTGCTAAAATTTAGATTTGGTGGGATTCAAGAGAGAAATTTTATTTTCATATGCACTTCTGTAGATACTGACCTAGAAATATACTACCATTATATGCATAAGTGATCCAATTTGCATGTGGATTCTCTCTCACTGAAAGCATGAGCAAAATTTGACTGGTGAGCTCCAAGAGATAGGTTTCATTGCCTACTGTCAATGCAGGTAATCCTCTGATTTATAGAGGTACTTTTTCCAAGAAAATCTATTTTAAGTTAAAATAACGTTAGTCAAATTAAATTCTCCTCAGGAAAAATAATGACAAAGAGGATTCTTTTTGAAGGTCTGATAGTCAAATTCTTATAGATAAGAAGATACTCTCTCTGAGGATTGGGATTTTACCAATAAATGAGTTGAATGGAATGATGTATCTGTACAGAATAAGATTTTCTATAAGTCATATGTATAATTTAAAGAGTAATGCATTGATAATCATAGAAAAATGTATTCACTATGATTAACAATAATCATTGTGCACCAAAGCCATGGTTCTATATATTGCAATGTTTCTGAATAGTTGCTAACCCTAAAGGATAACTTTATATCATCAAAAGTGATATCTATTAATCTGGTTAAAACATTTATTTCAAAGTTAGTTTTAGGTGTAGAATATTAGCTGAGAGTTAAATAGGATAGAACCAAGTTTGTATCTCATATCTATTAATTAGTAGATGAGACCCCAAGTGATATACTGAGATTCTTTAAGTCTGGTTGCCAATTGTCTCCAGTATTCATTCTCTTATTCATTTTTGGTAGTTATTCACCTTCTTCTGGACCTAGGGAAATTCATATGACTTACGTTATGCCCAGTGGGGGTTGAGAAGAAGTGATGTAGGCACATTCTGGATCTTACCCTTTTAAAGTACCTCTTTGCCCTCCACTGCTCTTACATCCTTCCAATGGACTGCGATGTGGACATAATTATATTGAAGAGCTCGCTTCAGCCACACCAGTAAAGACAACACCCCAAGAATGACAGAACCAGTAGGTAGAAGGAATCTGGGTTCCTGTTGATCTGTGGAACAAGGGTGCACTCCTTACCTGACTGTAGCTCTGGAATGAGAAACTTCTATCTTATTCAAGCCATTGTATGTTTGTGTCTCTGTATTACAGCAGCTTTGCTTAGAGCCAGACAGTGGTGACTTTGCCGAAGGGATTAGACTCCCCAAAGCTTTAGTTTTATAATTCATAAAATTGAAATAGTGGTAGTACCTATTCATAAAGTTTACTTTGAAGATAAAATAGTTACTGTATAAAAACTATTTAAAATAGCATTTTGGACATAGTTAACATTCAATAAGTATTGGATGTTTATTTTGAATCTTTGAGTTATTAGTTTAACTTATTTCTGTACTTTAAAAATTGTTTAAAGTGAAGTGAAATATTTTTATCTTACTAAACAATAATGAGCAGTACTGAAAAAAAAATTATTGTAAAGAACACATTTAATTTCAATGCCGTGAAATCCAGTAGTTTTTATTTTTAACTACAAAATATTTTCAAGGCAATTCCTGCAATTATGTTTTTGACGTTTTTGAGAAATTAGTACAGACTTTTGTGCTAGTGTTGTATGTGTGTGCACATGTGCATAGATGTGTTTCACATTACAAACTTTCCTCTAGTACATCAAGTTCACAGGCACTCCTTGGCCTTTGAAAAATATATCTTTTGGTTTCCAGAACTGCCATTCCATCAGGACTGGCAGTAATATGTTATCTTAATGCCACATGATTATCCTAAACTGTGGCTGACTTTTACACTTCACTCACTTTTATTAAAAAAAAAAAAAAACACAAACACATTTCCATAGCTTCCGCTTGAATGCACAATATTTTCCAAATTCTTTAGCATGGTATTGAAAATACTTTTTAGTTTAGCAACTAATTAATTATAAGCATGGCAGTGTGCTAAGTTGCTTCAGTTGTGTCTGACTCTTTATGATCCTATGAACTGTAGCCCGCCAGGCTCCTCTGTCTGTGGAATTCTTCAGGCAAGGATACTGGAGTGGGTTGCCATGCCCTCCTCCAGGGGATCTTCCCAACCCAAGGATTAAATCCATGCCTCTTATGTCTCCTGCATTGGAGACTTAGCACTAGCGTCACCTGGAAAGCCTGATTAATTTACAGTGAATATTTATTCTGGTTTGCGTTTTCTTAGTGCATTACATCCACGATGGCCATTTTTCTGTATTCATTAAGAATCACTATTCTCTACCTTATGTCACATTTTATTTTCAAAGTGCGTTCTTTAAAATAGTACTCTTGACAAACAGTCCATGTAAACTACAGTCTGTTATCAAGAAAAAAGTATGAAATACTTCGGGTTATGTTCTTTTTTTGGAGACAGTCAATGTACATTAGCTGTTATAGGCTCCGAATAGTTCTAGAAAAACAAAATATGATTTAGTTTAACCCATTTTCTTCAAGTATATTACTGAGATGCTTTCTTTATAAAGAATCTATTAATCTCAGAGCACTGGTTTTGTGGATCCCGCTTTGAGAAACCCTTATACAAAAGCTGGCAATCACTAGAATCACAAGATTATCCCTGCCTCATCACCACCGACACAATCACTCCCTTATCTCTATGCTGTTAGAGCACTCTTACTTCATTGTGCTTCCACACTCCTTAAACTTCTGATGGATGCGTCATCCTTATATTGATTGTGAGCACATTTAAATTAGTACTGTGTTTTCTCTTCTTGCTGTCGCTGTCCATTGCCTAATTTAGCATATGTGGTGGGTAATTAGTAACTTGTTTCTATATTCCATACTTTCTATTTGAGTGGAAGCATAATATTTTAAAGAAGAAAAAGTATATTAAGACTTAACCAAATAAATATCTTTCAAATGGTCTAAGCTGTTGCTTGTCCATATAATTCCACCATTAGTTACAACAGTTATGGAACTCTATTAGACTCTCCATGGTTCAGTTTCAGAGAATGATATCAATCTATCTGTTTTAAATAAAAAAGGATTTTAGGACAGGTTACTAAATGCCTTGGTAGATTTGAAGAAACTGTTTGAGCTGTCAACAATGAATCACAAAGCCACCCCATTGAACCAAACTCCCCAAGGAAGTTAATGCTTCTTTTTTTGATTAGGAGCCACTGGATTGAGAACCGCTCCATAGGATCATGATACTACACTCCAGAAATTATTACTACTGTTTATTCTGGATTCAAAGCTATTTATTCTGGATTCAGAACTGTTTGAGACATAATTCAGAAGTTACCATACTTCAATCTGACAGGTGTAACCCCTCTTTTACCAACAGATGGCCAGACACTGGAAATTAGGTTCATGCTTATTTAATACTGCTAAAATTTAAAAAAAAGATGCTATTTTTTTTAATTTTTAATTTTTTTTCATTTATTTTTATTAGTTGGAGGCTAATTACTTTGCAATATTGTAGTGGTTTTTGCCATACATTGACATGAATCAGCCATGGATTTACATGTGTTCCCCACCCCGATAGGCCCTCCCGCCTCCCTCCCCATCCCATCCCTCTGGGTCTTCCCAGTGCACCAGCCCTGAGCACTTGTCTCATGCATCCATCCTGGGCTGGTGATCTGTTTCATCCTTGATAGTATACTTGTTTCAATGCTGTTCTCTCTGAACATCCCACCCTCGCCTTCTCCCACAGAGTCCCAAAGTCTGTTCTGTACATCTGTGTCTCTTTTTCTGCTTTGCATATAGGGTTATCATTACCATCTTTTTAGATTCTATATATATATGTGTTAGTATACTGTATTGATCTTTATCTTTCTGGTTTACTTCACTCTGTATAATGGACTCCAGTTTCATCCATCTCATTAGAACTGATTCAAATGAATTCTTTTTAATGGCTGAGTAAAATTCCATTGTGTAAATGTACCATAGCTTCCTTATCCATTCGTCTGCTGATGGGCATCTAGGTTGCCTCCATGTCCTGGCAATTATAAACAGTGCTGTGGTGAACATGGGGGTGCATGTATCTCTTTCAGATCTGGGTCCTTGGTGTGTATACCCAGAAGTGGGATCGCTGGGTCATACGGCAGTTCTATTTTCAGTTTTTTAAGGAATCTCCACACTGTTTTCCATAGCGGCTGTACTAGTTTGCATTCCCACCAACAGTGTAAGAGGGTTCCCTTTTCTCCGCACCCTCTCCAGCATTTATTGCTTGTAGACTTTTGGATAGCAGCCATCCTGACTGGCGTGTAATGGTACCTCATTGTGGTTTTGATTTGCATTTCTCTGATAATGAGTGATGTTGAGCATCTTTTCATGTGCTTGTTAGCCATCTGTGTGTGTTCTTTGGAGAAATGTCTGTTTAGTTCTTTGGCCCATTTTTTGATTGGGACATTTATTTTTCTGGAATTGAGCTTCAGGAGTTGCTTGTATATTTTTGAGGTTAATCCTTTGTCTGTTGCTTTGTTTGCTATTATTTTCTCCCAATCTGAGGGCTGTCTTTTCACCTTGCTTATAGTTTCCTTTGTTGTGCAAAAGCTTTTAAGTTTCATTAGATCCCATTTGTTTATTTTTGCTTTTATTTCCAATATTCTGGGAGGTGGGTCATAGAGGATCCTGCTGTGATTTATGTCAGAGAGTGTTTTGCCTATGTTCTCCTCTAGGAGTGTTATAGTTTCTGGTCTTACATTTAGATCTTTAATCCATTTTGAGTTTATTTTTGTGTATGGTGTTAGAAAGTGTTCTAGTTTCATTCTTTTACAAGTGGTTGACCAGCTTTCCCAGCACCACTTGTTAAAGAGGTTGTCTTTTTTCCATTGTATATCCTTGCCTCCTTTGTCAAAGATAAGGTGTCCATAGGTTCGTGGATTTATCTCTGGGCTTTCTATTCTGTTCCATTGATCTATATTTCTGTCTTTGTGCCAGTACCATACTGTCTTGATGACTGTGGCTTTGTAGTATAGTCTGAAGTCAGGCAGGTTGATTCCTCCAGTTCCCTTCTTCTTTCTCAAGATTGCTTTGGCTCTTCGAGGTTTTTTGTATTTCCATACAAATTGTGAAATTATTTGTTCTAGTTCTGTGAAAAATACTGTTGGTAGCTTGATAGGGATTGCATTGAATCTATAGATTGCTTTGGGTAGTATAGTCATTTTCAAAATATTGATTCTTCAATCCATGAACACAGTATATTTCTCCATCTGTTTGTGTCCTCTTTGATTTCTTTCATCAGTGTTTTATAGTTTTCTATGTATAGGTCTTTTGTTTCTTTAGGTAGATATATTCCTAAGTATTTTATTCTTTTTGTTGCAATGGTGAATGGTATTGTTTCCCTAATTTCTCTTTTTATTTTTTCTCATTGTTAGCATATAGGAATTCAAGGGATTTCTGTGTGTTAATTTTATATCCTGCAGCTTTACTATATTCACTGATTAGCTCTAGTAATTTTCTGGTAAAGTCTTAGGGTTTTCTATGCAGAGGATCATGTCGTCTGCAAACAGTGGGAGTTTTACTTCTTCTTTTTCTATCTGGATTCATTATATTTCTTTTTCTGCTCTGATTGCTGTGGGCAACACTTCCAAAACTTTGTTGAATAGTAGTGGTGAGAGTGGGCACCCTTGTCTTGTTCCTGACAAAAAAGATGCTTTTGTGACCATGTTTGGAAGTAAAAACAAAAGCATAGTCTCTGTCTTACTTTCTCCTTCCAAAGCTTCTTTGATTCTATCTGATTAGAGGAAAATAACTATCACCTAAAGCTCTAGCAGCAAGGGAATTTAGCAAATGAAACATTTCCCTTTCCGACCTCTACTGAACAGAAAGACACACAGAAAGAAGGTGAAATAGGTATTGGAGGCAGTCCAGTGTCTAGCAACAGTACCTGTACATCTCATTGTCATTTACATGTAATACTCTCTATTGTTCTAATACTTCACCTTTCTGTTTACCCCTCTGTACTTTATTTCCTGTCAATTCTCTTTTTCTCCCTGCAGTCAATGTAGCTTGAGTCAACAGTGAGAATCTTCTACCTCCACCTGTATAAAGGAATTTTATACAACAAAGGAAGAGAAGCAGTAGAATGTTTATCTAATTGTCACATGGTAGGTAAACTAAGAACATTTCATTAAAGTATAACATTGTCTTAGCCACAATACTGGATTTTTTCATAAATAATACTTTTTTCCACAACTCTGCGTTGTTGGTATTAATCTTAATTTAACTAAGAGCAAAACTGAGGCACTCTGGAAAATTACTTATCAAAGATTATGCATCCTGTCAGTTTGAGGCCTGTAGTCTCTTCATAATATGGTGTAGCAATTTGAAGCAAATTGAACTCCATTCCCCCACGTTTCACCTGGAAAATAAAAGTAGAGCTTTTAAATTATAGCACAGTGTGCAAAAGCCCATATTACTATTTCTGTCATGGGACCTGTTTTATGGTGAGCAGCACAGTCTCACTGATGTATGCACATCAATTCTTACCTTATTGATAGGTGATGCTACATTCCCTGAACCTCAGCATCCACTGCAGCTGTTGCTTTAGTCTCCAAGGCTTCATATTGTTGGTTAATTTACATGCTCTGTCAAGTCATGCCAGAAAAACCACTTACTCATTAGTTCAGCACAAAGGAAGTTTATATGAGCTGCAGGCAGAATATGCCTTTATTTTTATTCACTTGTGTCACCTTTACTTGTTAAATATCCATTCTATATGATAAAAATCTAATCACATGAAATGAGTGCCAGTACAATCTGTAATATTATAAATCTGCTTCCATATGTTTCTGAATTACACTAAACACAAAGAAGTATGGACATTGAACTGTGGATATTTAACTGCTTTGTAATTCTCTTTGAAATGCCATTCTGGGGTCAATTGAAAGAATAATGCAGAAATGTCTTTTGAAACATCAAATCCATTTCACAGATTATATTACAGTTACCTCTGTTACTAAGATTTGGAATTCATTTAAGAAGCCCATTTATGTCTTTTTTATTTTATCTTTTCATTTATATATTTTCACTCATGGACCCTATGCTCATAATGTAGTAAGACATTCAAAAATTTTATACAAAAATCTAGCAAAAATAAACATCTCTTTATTTTATTTTTTGATTTTTTAGCACCTAAAGCATTTTGTGTTGGAGTATAACCAATTAGCAGTGTTGTGATAGTTTCAGGTGAATAATGAAGGGACTCAGCCACATAGACATATGTATACATTGTCCCCCTAACCCCCTCATCCAGAATGGCAAATAACATTGAGCAGAGTTCCATGTATTATACAATAGGTTTCTGTTGGTTATCCATTTTAAATATAGCATTGTGTACATGACCTTCCCAAAGTCCTTAACTATTCTTTCCCCTCAGCAACTGTGAGTTCCTTTTCTAAGTCTGTGATTCTCTTTCTTTTGTAAATTCATTTCCATAATTTATTTTTAGATTCCACATATAAGGGATGTTATATGATATTTTTCCCTTTCTGTCTGGTTTCCTTCACTCAGTATGAGACTCTCTAGGTCCATCCATGTTGCTGCAAATGGCCTTATTTCATTCTTTTAGATGGCTGAGTAATATTCCACTATATATAATATATATGTGTGTGTGTACACATATAATACCACATCTTCTTTATCAATTCATCTGGTGATGGACATTTAGGTTGTTTACAATGGCCAGTGTTCTTTACTATCTCCTTGAGTTTGTTAAAATTCATGTCCCTTGGGTCAGCAGTGCTATCTAACCAGCTCCTAATTATTTTAATTTTTATTTAATATATCTATTTTAAAGAAGTCACAGTGACATTATTATCCATTTAGTAATTATTGAGGAATACAAAAATTACAAATCCAGTTTTAGAGGGTAAAATTTAAGGTATGATTTAGAGCTTACATATGATGATAAACCTATGATGATGAACAAAATCATCTTAACTATACATGTAGTTGCACAAGCATTTTTTTTAATATATAAGTTCTGTTATGTGTCGTATACTTTTAAACTCTGAAATAACTACACTAAACAGGAAAGTCATGAAGTCTGGACTCTTTGAATTTATAAGCAAACGATGAGGAGACATATTAAATATAATGAATATAACTGTTAATTCTAATTGTGTTAAGTGTTGTGAAGAGGCTAGACAAGGGCTATAAGAACATGTAAATGACCTGGACCCAGCCCAGTCAAGGCAGAGGTAGAAGTAATCACATAAGCTTCTATTTAATCTCTGACAAAATAATAAGCAGGAGTTAATCAAGATAAACAGAGATGAGGACAGGGAGAGAGAAGGGTGGTATATGCCATTGGTGGAAAAGCATTAAAAAAATAAGCAGAATGATTGAAGCTCCATAAAATGTTGACATCTCAAGGTCCTGGGAGAGGAGACTGGCAGGTCCTTACAAGGTATATTGATGATTTTTAAAAAAACTCACCTGTGAACCTTTTTGTGAACCAGAGATCAAATTGCCAACATCTGATAGATCATTAAAAAAGCAAGAGAGTTCCAGAAAAACATGTACTTCTGATTTATTGACTATGCCAAAGCCTTTGACTGTGTGGATGACAAAAAAGTGTGGAAAATTCTTCAAATTTCTTCAAGAAAATTCTTTCAAAATTCTTCTGAAAATTCTTCTTCAGACCACCTGACCTGCCTCCTGAGAAATCTGTATGCAGGTCAAGAAGCAAAAGTTAGAACTGGACATGGGACAACAGACTGGTTCCAGATCGAGAAAGGAGTATGTCAAGGCTGTATATTGTCATCCTGCTTATTTAATTTATATGCAGAGTACATCATGAGAAACGCTGGGCTGGATGAAGCACAAGCTGAGCTGGAATCAAGACTGCTGGGAGATATATTAATAATCTCAGATATGCAGATGACACCGCTCTTATGGCAGAAATGGAAGAGGAACTAAAGAGTCTCTTTGAAAGAGGAGAGTGAAAGAAGAGAGTAAAAACGTTGGCTTAAAAACCAACATTCAGAAAACTAAGATCATGGCATCTGGTCCCATCACTTCATGGCAAACAGATGGAGAAACAGTGGAAATAGAGACAGACTTAATTTTGGGGGCTCCAACATCACTGCAGATGATGACTGAAACCATGAAATTAAAAGACACTTGCTCCTTGGAAGGAAAGTTATGACCAACCTAGACAGCATATTAAAAAGCAGAGACATTACTTTGCCAGCAAAGATCTGTCTAGTCAAAGCTTTGGTTTTTCCAGTAGTCATGTACAGATGTTAGAGTTGGACTATAAAGAAAGCTGAGCATTGAAGAATTGATGCTTTTGAACTGTGGTGTTGGAGGAGACTCTTGAGAGTCCCTTGGTCCACAAGGAGATCCAACCAGACTATCCTAAAGGAAATCAGTCCTGAATATTCATTGGAAGAACTGATGCAGAAGCTGAAACTCCATTGATTGGCCATCTGATGCAAAGAACTGACCCATTGGAAAAGATCCTGATGCTGAGCAAGATTGAAGGCAGGAGGGGAAGGAGATGACAGAAGATGAGATGGTTGGATGGTATCACCAACTCAATGGACATGAGTTGGAGTAAACTCTGGGATTTGGTGATGGACAGAGAAGCCTGGTGTGCTACAGTCCATGGGGTTGCAAAGAGTGAGACATGACTGAGTGACTGAATTGAAGTGAAGTGAACTGAATTGAGTATACTGTATTTGCATAGAACTGTGGCATCATTTGTAGTGAATGCTACTGTGATACCCCTTATTTGTAATGTTCACTGACAATCAAACTGGAATTGTCCCAAACACAAAATAAACAGAAATTATTCCATATATAAAATAGGAATTAAAGAATGCATTGTTTCTCAGGGTATACACATTTCTTCCACAATTTTTCAGAATACTCTAGTGTTGTCTGGTCCTATCAGAAATTCTTATTTGAAAATATCAAGTAAGTCAGTTTCCTGATCTGCTTATTATGTAGAGGTAAGCATTGGTTATTTCATGTTCATTCTAGTTTGTGTGGAGACTGAGTTTGGGAAGAACAATCTTACCTGTGAGGCTGTGGAAAATTTTCTTTCTCAATCTCTCCAAGATCAGTATTATCCTGATCTTTATCACATTTTGGTAAACCCTGAATTCTCATTAGAGTCAGAATTAACGGAACTCTCTTTTTCAAATTACTCAGAATATTTAGGAATTCTTTCAGCATGGGATCTCAAATGTCAGTGTGAATTTTGATTCTGTTTCCTGAGTTAGAGATTAGTAATCTGTGTTTTTGGCAATACCTGGGGCAGTTATTTTGCAGGAGATTTATAGATTTGCACTTTGATCATTTCTTTAGAAGCAAAAGGTTTGGTCAAGAAAAAAAGTTTCCTGTTCTCAGAAAGACCACCAGGTGTGTGCAGGTAAATTGAGCCTCAGCTTGCTGCTGCTGCTGCTGAGTCGCTTCAGTCGTGTCTGACTCTGTGCGACCCCATAGACGGCAGCCCACCAGGCTCTGCCGTCCCTGGGATGCTCCAGGCAAGAACACTGGAGTGCGTTGCCATTTCCTTCTCCAATGCATGAAAGTGAAAAGTGAAAGTGAAATCACATCAGTCATGTCCGACTCTTAGTGACCCCATGGACTGCAGCCTACCAGGCTCCTCCATCCCTGGGATTTTCCAGGCAAGAGTACTGGAGTGGGGTGCCATTGCCTTCTCCGGAGCCTCAGGTTAATCATCTCTAAATTTGTTAGTATGTGTATATACCTTTCCAGAGCGTTTTGCCTAAAGTGGATGTCCTGATATAGCAAACTAAAAATGCAAGTTCCCACAGTTCATCCTAATTATAACTAAAAACTTCTTTCTTTTTTCTATATATCTTTTTTCTATATATTCTTTTTATATCCTTCAGATGCACTTGAGCCTTTTCAGTATACATGAGCCCAGAGTACTGGCCTATGACTTGTTTCTGCAAACCAAAGTTAGCTGGCATACAGCGAGGAGCAAACTACTTAGACTACCTGCAGGGTTCTGATAACTTTTATTCTTTTCTCTAATTTGAATTTTTTCACATTAAAATCTTGGACCAGCAAAGAGGTCTATTTTAATTGTCAGATCAATCACTGGCCTCAACACATGGAGTCCTCTGTCAGAATTGTCAGCCTCCACACTGTTCATTTCTTGTGTCCAAGTCCAAAAATAATTGATGTCCACTGCAAAAACAGAATTCATTTTTTATATCTACTGATGTCATTAGGCATAGCGGATATTTGTTAATGTATGCACTATGTTTAAGAAATGAGTAACTTTAAGAATGAGTAACTCAAGGTAAATTGTCACACTGAAGATAATTTAAGATAATTAGTTTCTGTCATGCTGTAGGAATGCCATATATCCCTTAAAAATTAAGAAGATATGTTTTTAGAATCTCAGATTAAAGTTTTATTCCTTTTAGATTGGCTGAGAGAGAAGTAACTCATATGTGTGTGCTTCTGTGTATGTGTACTTCATATTTTATCACCATAAAGATTAGCTTTCAAAATGCATTTTAAGAGTACTATGTGTGATGTAAGTAGAATCTTTATAAAGTAAATAACTTCTGCGGTATATGGGTCCTCTTATTCCTACAAACTATTGATGTGCTGATACAAGAAGATCAATCACTGCATTGTGTGTTTTAGGTCAAACCATGAGCATCAGAATTATAGACTATATCATGATACATTTGCTTATTGTTACTCAAAGAATCTCTAGTATTTCTTTGCCTTTAATGCATGAATTAAATGATTAGTGTGAAATACATACTTCCCACAGACACACTACTTTATCCTAACATCCATATGGATGGGTAGATGGGTAAAAGTATGGGTATATGTGTGTTCTAGAAGAACATTACATTATTAAACTGTATATTAGAACTTGTTGGTTTCAACTAGAATTTATTATTGGTGGTTTTTAATTTTTATAATTAAAAATCTGCTAAAAACTACCTAGGAGAAAATGTGCTAGCAAGGAAATTTTAGCACTTCATGTTGAAATATTGCCTCATCCTTCTGTAAGAATTATTCTTTTTACTTTTATAAAAAGACAATAAAAAGAAAGAGGCTCTGCTATGTACATGTGGAGAAAAAAGCAAAACTTTATGATGTTAACATGAATAATGAGCCTAACTCACTCTGGAAGTATGTAAATTAGGGTAGAATATTAGTATGTCACTGAAAATAACTAAAGGAAAGCTTTTTCTGGGTCCTGTAGACTTTAATTATGGAAGACATCTGGGAAGAATATATGTGAAATGATCTCAAATTCTGAGTGAGGAATTAATATGTAAAATATTTTCATCACATAATTAAGAAAATGTTTGCAATAAGTGAAAATTTGGCTCAAACAATAACATAAAAATATGGAATAGATAGCTCAGTCTGGAAGCGAGTTCTGCACTGACTGAAGTGTTTATGTAAAGACTAGATATGTCTCTATCACAGATATTGAAAAAAAGATTTCTGGATTCTATGGGCGATTCCTAAAAATTTTTAATTACTGAGGTTCTGTGGTTCTCAGCATTTATCACATTTGCCAGTACAGTCTTGACTTCATTTCTTTACTTATTTGACCTAGATATTTAAAAAAATACTAAATACCTAAATTTTTTTGTTATTGTCTATCCCTGCTGTCTAAATTCAGATACTCATTATGTTTTAATTTTTGCTAATTTTTCTCACATTTTGCTAATGTGAGAATCCCAAATTATTCACCCTGTCTGTAAGTATTTCTCATTCAAGTCCAAGTCTGCTTAAAATTTGTCAGTGTCTCCCTATATGTTGAAAAGGGAAATACTAGATCATGAACACAGTGTGTAAGGATCTGATACTACTTTTCTTGTTTGCATTTATTTTTATAGAGGATTTTACAGAATGAATTGTGCCCTTCAAAATTTGTATACTGAAGCCCCAAGCCCCAATGTGACCATGTTTGGGATATAGCTTTTAAAGGGATAATTGAGGTTAAATGAGATCATAAAAGCAGGGCTGTAACCCCTAAGGACATGCGCACTTTTCAGAAGAGGGAGAGAAACCAGGGATGTATTTGCACAAAGAAAAGGCCGTGTGAGGACGAAGCAAGAAGGAGGCCATCTGCAAGGCAAGGGGAGAGGTCTCACGAGGAACCAAACCTTGACCTTAATTGGACTTCTAGCCTCTGGAACTGTGAGAAAATACATTTCCGTTGTTTGAACCACCCAGTCTGTGATGTTTTATTGTGGCATCCCTAGGAGACTATTACAAGGAGCCTATTTTATATTTTCTTTGAAAATACTTAGAGACAATTTTGTTGTTGTTCTCACGACCCCAGGATGCTGCTGGAATCTATGGGGCAGAAGTAAAGTATGCTTCTAATATCCTAGAATTTCTAGAATAGTCCACATTTTTATTCCATCTGAAATGCCTTCCCCTCTAATCCACACCCTCATCCTAGTGTTGAATTGGACCATTCGGCTCATGTTCTCTTCTCAATGATAAGTTTTTCATCACCTTAATAAAACAAAAACAAAACTTGCTCTTCACTTCTACATTCATTACTGTTCTATCTTTTTAAAAAATCTATGATTGCATTTTATTAAATTTTCTTTGTCTTCCAATGTCTTTTATTCACAGTATCTGTGAATTTTTTGATAGCATGTTTCCACAGCTTGTTGAACCTTTATGTCCCTTATCTTTCAAAGAAATTTATATGATTCAATCTAGTATTTATCTAACTCTCTTTAACTTAATTATTATTTTGCACCACTGGGGAAAGCTGAGATATCATGGACATTCTGATTGAGTAGGTGCAGGGGGCCTAGGACCCTGTGTTTTTAATGACAATGTCAGATGATTGCAACAACCTGGCAAGTTTAAAAAGCAAGAATTTTTTTTTCAATTCTAATGTACTAAATGCTATGTGTGCCTGGTACATCTAATAGATTATTTATGTAAGTAAACACGACATCTGACAGATCTGACGATCATAATTTTATAGAATTATGGAATGTTTAAGCTATATTATTTTAGTTGACAAATATGAAAATTGCAACATTGAGGATTTAAGACTTAATTATAGTCACAAAATTTTAAGAGGCCATCTTCCATCTGGTGCTTATTAAAGGTTTTTTGTGAAGGCATCATCACAATATCATAGAAATTTAAAGATAAGTATATCTTAAAGATATAGGTAAATATTATCTATTCTAATAAAGAAAATCTATTCTGACCATATTGTAGGATATCATAATCCTCAGTGAATTGGTCAGCTATCCAGTTTATAATTGTGATACATGTACAAGGACTCTTACCCTTCTTTCCTATTGATTCCTCCTAAACTCATTTCTGTTCACTCAGTGAACATGTTTATTTTATTGTATGTGTAAAGTGTATTGTATGTGTATGTGTAAGTTTTATTGTATGTGTAAAGTGTACTATTTAAAACTTAAACTATTTGCATATCTTAATATGAAATTGTTAGTGATGCTTGGTAAAAAACTATAGTAGATTTCTATTGGACTACAGAAGAACATTCTACTTATTATAAGTTAAAATAATAAATATGTGAGTAAGTGTGCATGTGTGTGTGTCTTAATTAGTGTCCTTTTTGGAATGATGTCAATGTTGAAGATTAGGTTACATTTGGATTCTTCTATTATATAAACCATGCCATGTTTTTGGCTGAAATATGTTGCCTTCCTCATCTTTCATTTTCATATTATCTTTATATTTAAATAACATTATGAATGTAAATGGATAAATTCTATATTTCCTCATTATACTCTGTATCAATTAGGAAGCAATCATGTGTTACCAACAAAAATTCAATTGTGAGAGCTTAAATACAAGAGAGTTTATTCTCTTAGATTAAAAAAAGATCTAGCAATAAGCAATTCTAAACTGATAAAAGCATCAGGAAACATGATATTCATATGCTAAGTCATCCTTAGTGCATTTCTTCCATTCTCAGGATTGAAGATGGCCTGGATTTTCAGCTATCACATCCTTTTTTTAACAGGAAGTAAGCACTGAGAGAAGGCCAAAAGGGCATCTGTCAGATATGTTTCCTCTCTTAATAAGCTCTTTGAAGCACCATAAGAACATCTACTTATATTATATTGGCCACTACTAGGGTGAAGAGAGGCTCGAAGATACAGTCTTTTTGGTGGAGACATTGTCATCTTTAGTAAAATCAGGCTGTTACTATGTAGATAAAAATACATACTGGCTAGTCAGCCATCAATCTTTGTAAACCTGTGCTTTATTATTATTTTTGCTTCTCTTTAGCTATTTTCACCTTTGTTAAGGGAACATGTTCATAAGGTCTATTTTAAGATGTTTTAATCTTTGGTTATATACTGTACTTTTAACTCCAGCATATATTATTGAACACATTAAAATTAATGGAAAAAATGAACAAAATTCCATTTTTTTCTGAAAAAGATCATGTAAATCTGAGGGTGATACATAGCAGAATCTGTACATACAAATCAGTGAATATCATGCATAAATTCGTTTTCATATGTGTAAAATCTAAAACACAGCAATTTAGAAAGTGATTATCATTAGAGAACATAATGGTAAATCATTGGCCATAGGGTCAGATTATTTTTTTCAGTAGTTACAAGTATTAGTTTTTGTTTGTTTTGTTTTTAGGAAGTTAATTGTTGTACAAAAAGATGTATTTTAGTAATTAATTTTCCTAAATACAGTTTTCAAATGGACTATGTATAATTTGATCACATATGACAGTTTCAGTTCAGTTCAGTTCAGTCGCTCAGCTGTGTTCGACTCTTTGTGACCCCATGAACTGCAGCATGCCATGCTTCCCTGTCTATCACCATCTCCTGGAGTTTACCCAAACTCATGTCCATTGAGTCAGTGATGCCATCCAACCATCTCATCCTCTGTTGTCTCCTCCTGCCCTCAATCTTTCCTAGCATCAGGGTCTTTTCCAATGAGTCACTCTTCTCATCAGGTGGCCAAAGTATTGGAGTTTCAGCTTCAACATCAGTCCGTCCAATGAACACCCAGGACTGATCTCCTTTAGAATGGACTGGTTGGATCTTCTTGCAGCCCAAGGGACTCTCAAGAGTCTTCTCCAACAACACAGTTCAAAAGCATCAATTATTTGGCGCTCAGCTTTTCTTTATAGTCCAACTCTCACATCCATACATGACTGTGGGAAAAACCATAGCCTTGACTAGATGGACCTTTGTTGACAAAGTAATGTCTCTGCTTTTTAATATGCTGTCTAGGTTGGTCATAACTTTCCTTCCAAGGAGTAAGCATCTTTTAATTTCAGTTTGAAATGAAATGAATGAAGTCACTCAGTCGTGTCTGACTCTTTGAGACCCCATGGACTGTAGCCTACCAGGCTCCTCCATCCATGGGATTTTCCAGGCAAGAGTACTGGAGTGGGTTGCCATTTCCTTCTCCAGGGGATCTTCCTGGCCCAGGGATTGAACCCAGATCTCCCGCATTGCAGGCAGACGCTTTACTGTCTGAGCTACCAGGGAAGCCCTTTCTAAAAAATCTTGACTCCTTTTCAAATGATGTTTAGAGTTATAACAAAGCATGGTTTTTGATTCTATGAAGAATACAATTTTAAGTCTTGAGTTGTGAAAGCAAAAGGAAAAGCAGATAAAAGAGGCAATGTTTAAGACAGAGATATTTTCATGCTAAAGGCCCTTTTCACTAGTGCTTAGCCCTTAGTTTTCAGTCCTTTGTAAAGAAGCAGTGAATATGAGCTAGTTTCATATAAATAACACTGGCAAGGCTATATCCATCCAGGACTATGTTCAAGGTGGTGAATATTCTACATGTATTTCTCATCCTACAGTTAGGCTGTTCAGGCATGATAATAGAGCACCAAAGGGATTAAGTCTCATTTTTAAGCCTTCTTATCCTATATTATTGTGTGTCCACTCATCCAAATATTTTATTAAGCATTATTTTTTTTGTAATACAGTTGCTTTACACTGATGTCAGTTTCTGTTGTACAGCAAAGTGATTTAGCATGCATATACATATATCCCCTCTTTCTGATTTCCTTCTCATTTAGGTCACCACAGAGGACCAAGTAGAGTTCCCTGTGCTATATAGTAGGTTCTCAATAGTCATCAAGCTTATAAAACATTATTCTTTTCTAATGACATTGGCAAATGACTAGCATACCATTTTTGTAAGTTTTTTTGATTAAACAACAGGAACAAAAATCTTTTAGTATGACTACTACCTTAGTCTAGTTATTTATGCATTCTCAAACAGGTAGACATAATGAATTGAAATTAGCAAACAATATGTATCTGAAATCAACATGATGTAATTTTATGTTATTTCTCATGCTATTTAAATATAATTATTTTCAATTACAAACAGATGAAAATCTTCAAAATGATTGAAATTCACATTAAAATTTTCAGCACAATGTTGTAAAATAAATGAGATTGTTGTAAATTTTTACCTGTTTTCCAAGATTGTTGTAAAGATAAAATGAGGTAAATATTCCAAAGTGCCTTGGAAACAGAAATTTATATACAGGTTTCTTTTTCTTTTCCTCCTCCTCCTCATTCTTCTCCTTCTCCTGTTTCACTTTATTGCTGAAATGTTTAATTGATTTAATAAACTATCTTGCTTCAATGTTGGACGGCATCATCAACTCAATGGACATGAGTTTGAATATTGAACCCTGAATATTCATTGGAAGGACTGATGCTGAAGCTGAAGCTCCAATACTTTGGCCACCTGATGTGAAGAGCTGACTCATTGGAAAAGATGCTAGGAAAGATTGAGGGCAGGAGGAGAAGGGGATGACAGAGGATGAAATGGATGGATGGCATAACCGACTCAATGGGCATGAATGTGAGCAAATTCCAGGAGATAGTGAAGGACAGGGAATCCTGGTGTGCTGCAGTCCATGGGTCACAGAGAGTCAGACATGACTGAGCAACTGAAAAACAATAACAAAATATATGAATACTTAGGATATGTTGTGACTGTAAAATTTTAAAGGTTCATGATAATTTTTGTTCATTTTACCAAACTTTCCAAAGAAAATGCTGTGAGAGCACAATTGATAATAACTGCACAGTGAGTTTTAAATGCTTTTTTCTGGAATTGGAATTGTGTTAGAATTAGTATTTTAATCTTCACAAATAGCAATTTTACATGAGTCTATCTTACAGATCACTCTTAGCAATTATACAAGAACGGGTTTGACAATCAGAATATCTCAAAATGCTCATTTCAGTTTAGTTCAGTTGCTCAGTCGTGTCCTACTCTTTGAGACCCCATGAATCACAGCACGCCGGGTCTCCCGGTCCATCACCAACTCCCGGAGTTTACTCAAACTCATGTCCATCGAGTCGGTGATGCCATCCAGCCATCTCATCCTCTTTCATCTCCTTCTCCTCCTGCCCCCAGTCCCTCCTAGCATCAGGGTCTTTTCCAATGAGTCAGCTCTTCGCATGAGGTGGCCAAAGTATTGGAGTTTCAGCTTCAGCATCAGTCCTTCTAATGAACACCTAGGACTGATCTCCTTTAGGATGGACTGGTTGGATCTCCTTGCAGTCCAAGGAACTCTCAACAGTCTTCTCCAGCACCAGAATTCAAAAGCATAAATTCTTCGGCACTCAGCTTTCTTTGTAGTCCAACTCTCACATCCATATATGACCCCTGGAAAAACCATAGCCTTGACTAGAGGGACATTTTGTTGACAAAGTAATGTCTCTGCTTTTTAGTATGTTGTCTAGGTTGGTCATAACTTTCCTTCCAAGGAGTAAGCATCTTTTAATTTCATGGCCGCAATCACCATCTTCAGTGATTTTGGAGCCCCCCAAAATAAAGTCAGCCACTGTTTCCCCATCTATTTGCCACGAAGTGATGGGACCACATACCATGATCTTAGTTTTCTGAATGTTGAGCTTTAAGCCAACTTTTTCACTCTCCTGTTTCACTTTCATCAAGAGGCTCTTTAGTTCATCTTCACTTTCTGCCATAAGGGTGGTGTCATCTGCGTATCTGAGGTTATTGATATTTCTCCCGGCAATCTTGATTCCAGCTTGTACTTCCTCCAGACCAGCATTTCTCATGATGTACTCTGCATATAAGTTAAATAAGCAGAGTGACAATATACAGCCTTGACGTACTCCTTTTCCTATTTGGAACCAGTCTGTTTTTCCATGTCCAGTTCTAACTGTTGCTTCCTGACCTGAATACAGGTTTCTCAAGAAGCAGGTCAGGTGGTCTGGTATTCCCATCTCTTTCAGAATTTTCCACGGTTTATTGTGGTCCACACAGTCAAAGGCTTTGGCATAGTCAATAAAGCAGAAGTAGATGTTTTTCTGGAACTCTCTTGCTTTTTGATGATCCAGCGGATATTGGCAATTTGATCTCTGGTTCCTTTGCCTTTTCTAAAACCAACTTGAACATACCAGAATTCTATAAACAAGTGAGAAAGAGAAGTTTGTATTATTTTCTTCCTAAGTATTGTTATTTAAAAATTTAAGAAATGGAACAAATTAGTTATCTATTTAAAAGCCAACTCTTAACTGTCTCTGAATATCGAGGTGAATCATTTCAAAGATTAAGAAGAGCAAATACTTTGTTTTCATTTACATGTTTTAATTTCTTTTAAAATATTTATTTAGTTAATTCCACATTGTTTAAATATAAAAAATCTGTGACTTCAAATTTTCTTCCTTCTATCTGTAATGGTATTTGCAATAGGCAAAAAGAACTTATTTTTGTTTTGCCAACAAATTAATGTTTCCATGTTGTTTCTTGATAATAACAAATAACTATCTGGACTTTACCCATGGGTATGATTTTATCAGATGTGATTTTTTTATGATATCAATTTGTACTTTGATATCCCAGTTAAACAAATTGAAATTAATTCTGTGTATTTGGAGGATAGTATGATTCTAAGATATTCATTTAATTGTCTTCAGCTCTATCACTCTGTGTGTGTCTGTGTGTGTGTGCAAGTGCGCGCGCATGCTCAACTGGTTAGTCATGTCTGATTCTTTGCGACCCCATGGATTATAGCCCACCAGTCTCTTTTGCCTATGGGATATTCCCGGCAAGAATACTGGAGTGGGTCACAATTTCCTCTTCCAGGGGAATTTCCTGACCCAAAGTTTCAAACTCTGTCTCCTTCCTGATCTCCCACATTTTCAGGTGGATTCTTTACTACTTGAGCAGCTTGGAAAGCACTATCACTATATTATATATAAATGTATCATATCAAAGCTTTTTAAATATTTTATTTCAAATTGAATGAAATTCTAACTTGGTTAAATGTTTTTAAGTGCATGGCCTTGTATGATTATTATTTACAAATATGTAGGTGACTATCTTTTCTCATTTTAAATATAATATATTTTAATATGACTGGCACGTCATCTAGTCAGGCAAGAGCATTCATGAATATATACTTTTACTTTACACTATTGCAATAAAATTAAGTGTATACATATAAAATTCTGAGATTAACACATTTTTGAATCAGTATTATATTGTATTTATTATTAAGAATATAAAATGATAGAGTAATGTGAAATACTTAAAATATCTTAGGAAAGTCATCACCTTAGTTATTCTTAATAGTCTTACATTACTTAAAAAGAGTCGTGATATATTTGGGCAACTAGAGTTATGTCTAGACTTCCTTTCAAGTTATTATTGATTGAAATGCAATGGAAAATAGGAAACCAGGTGCCAAATATGATCCATGTCCAAGTATTTTCCCCTAGAGAAGTATTTTTCTCTTTTCAAGGGTAGCAGTAAAGATCTTTATCTGGTGGCCATCTTTTTTCAATATAGTTTAAAAGTCATTTGCTTTGCTATGAAAGTGAATTATGTGATATTAAGTACTGCAGTAGTACCATTAAACATTATGTCATCAATCTTTTTAAGATGTGGAAAGGTCAGTGTCCAAAAGGCCATTTTTTAATTCTCATTTTAACTCCAAGTTGAGGGCAGTTTGTATTGTGTTTCTTTTTTTCTACAACTGATATAATCCACCAAAAAATAAAAGCCTCCTGGTACTATCCAAGCATATTCAGCCAAATTCCAAACATTATAGAAGTTGTCTTTAAAATATATACAGAGATTGTGTTTAAAATATAAACAAAGAGGTGGAGGTGTCTCCAAAATTGAATAGTAATATTAGTCACCATCAGGTAGCTAAGATGTAGCCACAATATTAAAATTTCCTGGAATTCCTTGGATTTGTAATTAGTAGAAATACCTTGTGTAGTTACTTGTTCAAAATAATCACTCTCTGATGTAATCTTAAGAATAAACCTAATGATGAATTGTATATTCTCTTAAAGATATTATAATCTTTGTTTGTTTGCCAAGATACTTTTTGGGAGAAGTGAGGAAGAGAAAAATAAATAGAAAAAAGGATTTCTTTAGTTCTATGTCAGTTAGTATTCCAACCAAAAAATAAAATTTTCTCTTTGAGCACTACCTTTAAAAATAAATTATATTTAAGGCATCCTGTTAGAACTAATCTTTATTCTTACTATATTGCTTATATCAGTTATAGGAACCATGTCACAAAAGAGATATTGCTGCTGTTTTGTTATTTTCAGTGTGTGTATGTGTATCTATCTGAGCTTTTTCAGTTCTTTTCATTGTTTGATATAAACCTCTGGTTGAATTTTTTTTAATACTGTCAAATTCACAAAATAAGAGACAAGAAACAGTAGTTAACATAGATTTTTTGAATACTTTTTACGTACTTTAGTTTTTTAAAAAACCTGTATCTAAAAATGCTAAATTGTAAATTGACATTTCAATACCTAATCATAGAAGCGTTTCTTATTTTGAAAATGACAGGTTTGGAACATATGATTTAAATATAACATTAGGGGTGTCAGAACTAGCAATGCCTTGCTAAAAATCCTAGGGTATTTAACAAATGCAAAAGTGTTTAAAGAATAGGGATGGGTGATTGTCAAATCTAAAAAGTAAAAAATAAAACAATTCTACACCAGTCAACTTAATCTATTCACTGTCCTGAAGCTTACTTCTTCTCTTAAATTCATTATATTATCCCTGCTTTAACTTCTTGTCTTTCATCTAAATATCTGTGGGCTGCTTGTCTCTTACATGTGACTTCCCTGCTTAAGCCAGCTATTAACCTGGATGTCGGTTTTGATGTAGATAATAAGATTAGAGATCCTCTTCTTTTTAGGTTGGACAGCTTTAGATAAGAAGAATTTAGAGACCAATATATTTATAACATATGCTTTGAATATAGAAGGGCTTGAACGGTATTTTGTTCTAATGATTTCATAAGTTTATCTAAATACTTGACTAGCACTCAAGTTTTGTATAAGCTCTATATATTATATTAATTTTATGTTCATTTTGTCATTGACATGGAAACACTCAAGTATACTAAATAAATGGAAAGAAAGGCACTGCGTAAATAAGATTAAATTCAAACACTGGAAACTGTCCTGTGTAAAAAGGGCAAGATACAATGAAGATAAAGCATCAATATATAAATGTGAAAATGAAGGTGGATTTTAGGCTGCCAACACTGTTAAATGTGCTTTATTTAAGGGTTTGAATTGGAAAAAAAAAAAAAGAAAAGCTGTTATGATGTTCAGTTAAGTTCAGTTCAGTCACGTCACTCAGTCATGTCCAACTCTTTGTGACCCCATGGACAGGAACATGCCAGGTTTCCCTGTTCATCACCAGCTCCTGGTACTTGCTCAAACTCATGCCCATTGAGTCGGTGATGCCATCCAACCATCTCATCCTCCGTCATCCCCTTTTTTTCTTACCCTCAATCTTTCCCAGCATCAGGGTCTTTTCTAATGAGTCAGTTCTTCGCATCTGCTGGCCAACGTATTGAAGCTTCAGCTTCAGCATCAGTCCTTCAAATGAATATTCAGGACTGATTTCTTTTAGGATTGACTGGTTGGATCTCCTTGCAGTCCAAGAGACTCTTAACGAGTCTTCTCCAACACCACAGTTCAAAAGCATCAGTTCCTCAGCACTCAGCTTTCATTATGGTCCAACTCTCACATCCATACATGACCCCTGGAAAATCATAGATTTTACTGGACTGACCTTTGTTGGCAAAGTAATGTCTCTTCTTTTTAATATCTTGTCTGGGTTTGTCATAGTTTTTCTTCCAAGGAGCAAGCATCTTTTAATTTCATGGCTGCAGTCACCATCTGTAGTGGTTTGGAGCCCAACAAAATAAAGTCATTTGTTGTTAACAATCAATATATATATTAAAAGACTGGAGAGTCTCTAATATTTTTACACTTAAAATGGACCATAGTTGAATAATCTTGATGAGGGAATGGGGGAGGAGATCCCTATCATTCCTGCTGGATTTAAGCAAAAGCTTTTTTATTTTTGGAACTTATAAACAAGACACAAAGAATAGAACAGGGTAAGTCGTACTGGAAGTGCCACAAGAGAAAGAGAGGTGAGGAATTTCTTAATAGGTTGGACAGCATAGGCCTCATGCAGGTTATATATTAGCAAAATCTTGGAAGAGGTAGGGAGTCATCAATGTAAATATCTGAAGGAAGAGAATTTCAGGAGGACCGATTATCTAGTAAAAATCTCAATGGCAGGAGCATGCCTGATGTGGGCCAGACAGCAAAGAGATAGGAACACACTGAGACAAGTGGAGATGAAATAGAGGTAATAGTGAATAGATCATTTAAAGTCTTAGAGTTAACTGTAAAAGTTTTGGATTTTATTCTGAGTGAAATGGGAAGACGTAGGGTGTGGACATAAGAGATGTATAATCCTTACATTTTGGCTATCTCATAGGATAGAGCAGAGGAGGGGAGCAAAGTTGCAAGAAGTGAAAATGATTAGGAGGTATTACCATCATCCTGGTTAGACATGGTGATTCTGTGCATAGTAACAGCAGTAGAGGGGTGAGTGGTGCTTGGATTTTAAATATCTTTTGGAGAGACAGTCATCGGGGTTCTTTCTCTGATAAATCTGTGGTATCAACACTGAGCATCATTTTTCTTCTACGTTTTTACTAATTCTTGTGTGCTACTTTATATGTCATTGTTCTCAATTTTAATTTTCTGATTAAAAGTAAGATTGAATATTTTTATATATTTATCAAATATTTATATCTTTTAAATGTCTATTTAGAATATTTATTTATATCTACCTTCACATACCTATTTTGAACATTCAGCATTTTTTTACACTTTGGTTGTTTCTCTTATTTCTTGGGTTATTTGATTTTTTTAACTGAACTTTAGTATTTGTTTATATATTATTTGATTTTTAATTGCACTGTGCAAGATGTGGGGTCTTAGTTCCCCGACTGGGGATCCAACCCATGCCTCCTCCAATGGAAGCTTAGAATCTTAACCACAGGATAGCCAGAGAAGTCCCTGTATATATTTTAAAACAAATTGTCAGTTGTATATGTCACAAATGACTTCTCCCAGATGTTGGATTCTCTTCAATTCATTATTAGATAAAGAATAGCAGGGTGTGTTTTTTTTTTTTCTTCTTGGAATACATTTTAAAGCTGTTTATATTAAATTCATCCTCTAGCAAATAGTTACAGTTTTTAAAATTTTTAGATGTCTTTATTATGCCCTTAATTTTAAAACAGCATCTTACAGGATTCACAATTCTAGATCTGCAGTTGCTTTCTCTAAGCACTAAGAAGATATTGTTTGTTTTCCAGCTTCTTTTATAACATAAATTGAAAAATCTAGTGTAAAATTAATTGTATTTCTTTTTTTTTTCCTTTATTTATTTATTTTTTCAGTGGGTTTTGTCATACATTGATATGTATCAGCCATAGATTTACACGTATTCCCCATCCCGATCCCCCCTCCCACCTCCCTCTCCACCCGATTCCTCTGGGTCTTCCCAGTGCACCAGGCCCGAGCACTTGTCTCATGCATCCCACCTGGGCTGCTATCCAAAAGTCTACAAGCAATAAATGCTGGAGAGGGTGTGGAGAAAAGGGAACCCTCTTACACTGTTGGTGGGAATGCAAACTAGTACAGCCGCTATGGAAAACAGTGTGGAGATTTCTTAAAAAACTGGAAATAGAACTGCCATATGACCCAGCGATCCCACTTCTGGGCATACACACTGAGGAAACCAGATCTGAAAGAGACACGTGCACCCCAATGTTCATTGCAGCACTGTTTATAATAGCCAGGACATGGAAGCAACCTAGATGCCCATCAGCAGATGAATGGATAAGGAAGCTGTGGTACATATACACCATGGAATATTACTCAGCCATTAAAAAGAATTCATTTGAACCAGTCCTAATGAGATGGATGAAACTGGAGCCCATTATACAGAGTGAAGTAAGCCAGAAAGATAAAGAACATTACAGCATACTAACACATATATATGGAATTTAGAAAGATGGTAACGACAACCCTATATGCAAAACAGAAAAAGAGACACAGAAGTACAGAACAGAATTGTATTTCTTTTGTAATCAACCTTTCTTACCCCTTCCTTCACATTTGCTGTTGTAAAATATACTCTTTATCTTTGGTGTTCTGCAGCTGCGCGAGGACGTGTCTAGTAGCGCTCTGCTTTTACTCCTACAGGTTCGTGTACATACTGCTTTGATATCAGTGTTTTCAGGTCTTCTGTTAGTTGTGTAAATTTCTGAAATCTGTTCAAATACAAACTGTTCTTTATTCAGTCCCTTTGGGCTGTCAGTTAGACATGCATTATTTTATTCTCTTTTCCATACATATTCTTTCTCTTTCATATTTTGCATTGACTTGTCTTCTGTTCTGTCTTTGCCTAATCTTCCATTTCACTATTTCTATATTCTCTTAGATCTACTCTACTATTTACCCATTCATTTAGATTTTTACAGTATTTTTCATTTCTAAAAGTTCTATTGATTATTTTATGTGTAATCATTTTATAAATACTTTCTAGTTCCTGCAAATTTTTCTATACTCTAAATCTTTAAACCTTTTGATTAGAGTTACACTATTTTCTACAATTAGTAGTTAGTTTAAAGTACTTCTGACTAAACTTTTTGGTGGTGTTTTCCTATTTGTTATCATAAATGTTCACTTATGTCCTTGAATGTTTGCAGTTTTGACTGTATACTCACAGTTGTTCATAGACTGAACTTATTATGAGGAATGTCAGCAGCATAATTAGGAATGCTGTTATTCAGAGCAGCCTTGTGTTTTCTTCTGCTGAAGCTAAGGGGTACTACCAGGCTGAAATTATCACCGGGTTCCTGCTAAATTCAGAAGACTCAAATGGGAATCACTGATTTCTAGTGGGACCTCGGCTTAATCTCTGCATTTCTTTTTATTATTAGCATTTTCCC
The DNA here is from genome assembly GCF_019320065.1 of Cervus canadensis. Classification (NCBI taxonomy): domain Eukaryota; kingdom Metazoa; phylum Chordata; class Mammalia; order Artiodactyla; family Cervidae; genus Cervus; species Cervus canadensis. The sequence goes on from NC_057404.1 coordinate 32,460,837, forward strand.
CTAAGCAAACTAGATTTGATACTTGCCAAATGCTGTTAGATTTATCTCACTTTGTTTATTTTCATGTAATTTTATAGCTCTTAGAGAGTTACCATAAAGTATTTCATTGGTGAGCATTTTGGTTTGCTTTTGCTGTTGTCATTATTTTTATGTTAAGCTCATCAGTGCATTAAAAAGGGTACAGCAAATAATAATAATAATAATAAAAAGGGTATAGCAGTTTAGGTAGAAACTGATTGCTTTTTTAAGTAAAATATCTCTTCAGATTTCTTAACCTGTGATATAACTGGGGGGTAAAATGGCTTTGTCCTCAGAAATATACTGAATCAACAACAAATGTAGACGTGCTTTAAAATAACTCTCCTCTTTGTAAATCCTATGTTGTTTCCATTTAGAGGCATCTAAAGATAAGGGCTTCCCTGGTGGCTCAGATGGCAAAGCGTCTGTCTGCAATGCAGGAGACCCGGGTTCGATTCCTGGGTTGGGAAGATCCCCTGGAGAAGGAAATGGCAATCCACTCCAGTATTCTTGCCTGGAAAATTCCATGGACATCTAAGTCTTATAGGCTATGACGTCCATGGGGTGACTATGACGCCCATGGGGTCACAAAGAGTCGTCATGACTGAGTGACTTCACAAAGATAAGGAGAGGCATATAGGAGACAGACTGCCTGGGTTTGAATCTTGTTTCAACTACTTAAGACATGATACTTGAGCAAGTTTCTTTTATTCTCAATGGTCTAGTTTACTCATTTGTATAATAGGGAAAATAATAGTATCTGTCTTATGTGTTTCTTGTGAGAACAAATTGTCTTATATTGAAATTGCTTAGGGTAATGCTGATGATATTCAATAAATGTTGGTTATGAGTATCATCAGACAGAAAAAATGATCACTGAATTGCTAATTAATATTTAATAGCCTACTAATAAGATACCTCAAATTAAAAAGATAATACACTTTTCTTTCTAAATTAGTGATAAATTAATGGGTTATGGAGTCCAAATTCAGCCCTAGCACTTCCCACCAGGGTTACCTTAACAAGTTATTTAAAGTATCAAATCTCAGTTTTCATACTACAAGATAAGGAAAATAGAAAAAAACTTTCTGATGGGGCTGCTGTGATAATTTAAAAATAATTTATGTAAAATTAATGTAAAATATCTGAGTACATAAAATAAATGTCAATTTTAATGATTAACTTTACTAAAAACTATCAGCTAAATTTCAGTTAAGTTCAGTTCAGTCACTCAGTTCTGTCTGACTCTTTGCGACCCCGTGGACTGCAGCACGACCCATGGACTGCAGCTAAATTTCACATGCTACTAAATTTTATGTATTAAATAAAGAACTATATGGTATTCACTTCTAGGTATGCTTTCTTCCTTGTTAGGAGCTGTGGTAAACTAATAATCCCTTTCAGAAAGGCATGACAGTAATATGCACAAATACAAGGGGAGAAAGTAGTATTTAACTAGTGGTATAGCTTCTATATTTTCATGATCATAATGAAAGTGCTAGACTGTTGTTGAAGTGATACAATTGTAGGAGATTCTAGATGCAATAGGTAGTGCACTGAGACAAATAGTTCCTTGATGAGGCAGGATTCTATAGGCAGTGTTAGCTCCATGGTTTTAACCCCACTAGATAGCATATCGCTGACCCCAAGACATGAAACTCCTATGGGCATTTGTCTAAATTAAATTGTAATTGAAGAGGTTCTTTAGAGTGGAGCTTTACATAGCATTTGTTGTGATCAGCACAGAAATGAGAAATATAAATTTATATTTATATATTTAAATTTATACATATGAGAAATATATATATATATATTGTTAAATAAACTCCAGACTGCCTTCTTTCTATAACAATGATATTTTTATGCCAATATTTTTGCCTTCTGTGACCTGTGGCTATGAGATGGAGGCTATCCAAGACACTTGGTGACCAAGAGTCTCTTTCTACTTGGAGACTGAAAATGGGTCCCTGCATTTCTTCAGCATCATGCGTTTACTGTATAATAACTCTTCCCTGAACACATTATGGTTTAATTACTTACGTACAATATCATAGTATACCAGTTATATAAGAACTCAAGGGGATCTCCAGCATGATATTAAAATCATCCCTAAGTTTATGTGGCATTCGCAGCTATTCAGAATGGATGCTGTAGTTGGCAATTGCTTCCTCCCATCACTGTCACTCTGATGTCTTGTGTTAAGTGTTGTCCTTGAATAGTTTAGAGTGTATTTGACTGCCAGGTTCCTGGGAACCAAGAAAGAAGGTTATTATCAAGAAGGAGAAAAAAAAAAGTGCTTACCTTCTTCCCCGCTTCCCAAATTGAATAATATGCATTTTGGGAGGAAAAGAAATTGTTTGCACTGAACTGTAGATCCACGAAATTCTTAGTGATATGATCTTAAAAGCATATGTGTTTTAAGGTAGTTGAAAACATGAGTGCATATTTGTGACACCACACTATACAAATATAATCTGTTCACATGTTTACTGTTTCTATTTCTTCTTCTATATAATGAGGAGTGATTGAGGAGAATATAATACAAAAAGTTTTGACATTTGCTTTGTTCTGAGTGTGTATACCATGGTTAGTGAGTATAAGTAATGGTCTTTGGTCTGTAAAGCTGAAAACGTCCCAAAATTTTTAACATTCATTTTTTGTTGTTATTTTACTTGTACTTTCTTAATATCCTTGGAAATAACTTAGTAAATTTTTTTTTTTTTTTGACTCTCCCTTTATTTTCCTACCCCTTTCTTAACCGAGCTTTCTTATTTTACAAAGGATAAATTGATTCTGTGTTCATTCCTTCAGTTGTTTCTGTACCTAGTCAGTGCCAGAGATGAGCAAAAGTCTGTTTTCTTGATTTCAAATTTTGGATATTTTCCAGTTTTTTACCCCATGCTACATTGCTTGTCACTTTCATATTTTAAAGTTATAGCTTGTTTGATTTTTCACCTAAAATGTTTACTTTTATACCTAATTTTTAATTTCAAATAAAGCGTCTCTTCCTTAAGTATACCTGAGTATCTGCTTCACTAATTAAAATAATTTATGGTTGACTTGTGAATGCCTTTAGCCAGTCTAAGCCACTTATCCTGAATTTGTGACATTATTTAATTGTTTTTAGAATCATTAATGAAAATATATTTCTATTAGTGCAGGTTATTACTAAGCTGACAATTTGCTTTTCTTATTTCTTGATCACTCTGACCATCACTCTCCCACTTCTACCCTTGGCTGCTTTTCTATGGTGAAAGTCTTAAGCATGAAAACAGAATTTGTTAGATTAAGTCTTGATTTAAATACAGCAAAGCAAAGGCAACTTTAAGATGAGTTTTCTGCAGAGAGCAAGGAGCTTGTAGACTTTAAAGACAAATGGAGCAGGTAAATTGAAAACTTCAGTTGATAACTGTTCAGTTTCTCGGGAAGTAGAGGGATGCTTTCTTGTTGTTTTTTTTCTTTTTTTAAATTTTAGCAGAGATCAGGATGTAAGGGTAGCTAGACTGGAGTATTAGATTAAAGGACTTAGTTTGAAAAATTAGAGTTCGTAGGAGAGGTAAGGAGGAACGATAGTGGGATGAGTTCTTGTCTGACTCAGTGGGAAGCATTTCTTCAGATACAAAGCATATGCAACCCGTTTTGGAATTAGATACCAACTACTCTCTTCCTCTTGCAGATTTATGGACTACCTCCCTCCAATTTTAAATCCATGAAACAAAGGATTAGGTTTGGATAGGAAAACACCAAAAAAGAGTCTCCTTGTCAATAGCCTGTAGGTTTAGGTAGGTGGAGTAGTTTCTCACTTATAATCATATAACAAATATAACAAATTTAATAAATAAATGTAATAACTGTACAATAAATTTAATAACTGTACAATAAATTTAATAACCATATAACAAATTTAATAAATTAAATACATAAATTGATTTATCCTCATTGATAAATAGTGAGCCTAGTTGACTCCCCAAACTCCCAAACATTACCAAAGGGGAAAAAAAACAACAACAAAACTTTGCCTCAAGGTGAAATAAATGTTGTCCCAGAAGTAATCTGGTAAGTAGAGAAAAAAATAAGAAAAAAAAAAGAGATACAAAAATGAAGAAACAGAGTCTTCTATATTCTGATATGTCCAACCATTATCATCTACATTTAAGTTTCAAAGCTCTTAAGGTGAAACGATTGAATCTAAAATAGCTATTGAGGTCAAGAGTGCAGCACTTTATGGATTTCTTCCTGCCTTCCTTTTTAAATAGTTATTTTGATGGAGAAGGTAGTATGTGTCCTTGAATTTAGCCTTTAAAAGTCTTGGATCAAAGAAGACATAACAATTTAGATATTTTAAAAAACATTTCTTTTGTAAAAGTGCTCATTATTTTGCATCAGAACCATTTATTTGAGACACTACTTCCTATATTTTAAGAATTTCTACCTAGATATTTTGATATTTCAACCTAGATATTTTGACTTCAGACATCATCATACTTGAGTGAAAATAAGTCATAATTTTTAGATCTTGCCTAATTTCTAATTGGGCTTGCCTAATATCTAATTACTGCAATTTATTTTTATGCAGACTTCAGTGACAATTGTATCTGGTGAGCTATTAAAATGTGTAAATCAAAAAGGCTTATATCAAGAAGTACTGGAAAAAAATGACAGGCAAACATGTAACATTTCTAAATGTGACTCTAGATTTGAATGCTGTTGGTATTAAAGTCAATCAGGATTTTGCCTTGGGATGTCTTCTTACTATTATTATTAATGTGCAGGAATTAAAGGGACCGCTGCCAGAAGCCTGGGATTAAGTTACATACATACGTTCCCTAGGAGACCGTTGGGCTTCCCTGGTAGCTCTGCTGGTAAAGAATCCACCTGCAATGCAGGAGACCCTGGTTTGATTCCTCGGTGGGGAAGTTCCCCTGGAGAAGGGATAGGTCACCCACTCCAGTATTCTTGGACTTCCCTAGTGGCTCAGATGGTAAACAATCTGCCCACAGTGTGGGAGACCTGGGTTCAATCCCTGGGTTGGGAATATCCCCTGGAGGGTGTGACAACCCACTCCAACATTCTTGCCTGGAGAATCCCCAAGGAAAGAGGAGCCTGGTAGACTCTTTAGGGTCACAAAGAGTTGGATAAGACTGAGCAACTAAACACAGCACAGCACAGCAAGAGACCCTTAGAGATGATTTTGAAGAACAAAGGATTGCCTTTGAAAGATCACTTTGTTCTCATAGATCCCTCCCTGTCAATATTTACACTCATCAGAAAGAAGTCTCTCATACTTAAATCCTGATTAATCAAATGTTACACATAATGTTGTAGTACTCACAGTGAGGTTCTTACTAGGTGTATGGGAATACTGTTCCCACCCATAGATGCAGGACTGAAAAGTCGGTTTTCTCCTTTTTGGTACTTGGTCTATAGCTAGCACCATATGAGGTTTCCAAGTCAACAAGGAGTATGCAACTTGCATGACCATGAATTAACAGATAAAAGTTAAAATGTACATTTAACAATATTTTATAAATGTTTGCTCAAGTTGCCATAACAAAATATCACACACTGGGAGGCTTAAATAACAGATACTTTTTTTTCCCACCTTCTTCAAAACTTGAAATCCAAGATTAATGTCATTAGGTCTGTGGTCTTCTAGGGGCTCTTTCATAACTTGCAGATAGCCACCTTCTTGAAGTGGTCTCAGGTGTCTTTTTCTATGTGAGTGTATATCCCCGATGTCTCTGTCTCCAGATTTCTTCTTAGAAGGGCACCTGTCAGATTGGATTAGGATCTACTTTAATGGGCCATTTTAACTTGCTTCTAAATACAGTCACATTCGGCGATACTGGAAGTTGGGACTTCAACATATGAATTTTAGGGGAACATGGTTCAGCCTGAAACAATAAAATATTTCCCAACAGACCAGTCATATTTTTCTGTTATATGCTATTAAATAACCTCTAATTCTCTTTATCCTTAAGCAAAATTGTATTTAAACATTTACACACTTAGCTTCTTAATGCTTATTATGCTTGAACAAACATATTTTTACTCTACCCCTAACACCTTGCATTAAAGAATCCACCTGCCAGTGCAGGAGATACAGGAGATGTGGGTTCAATCCCTACATTGGGAAGATCCCCTGGAGGAGGAAGTGGTAACCCAGTCCAGTATTATTGCCTGAGAAATCTCATGGCCAGAAGAGCCTGGTGGGCTATAGTCCATGGGATCACATGAGTTGGACATAACTCAGTGACTCAACACGCACACACACAGAACTTTGCATATGCCTTGCACATAGCAAGAATTCAATAAATATTACAGTTGAATGAGCATATTATAATTTCTGTAATTAACATAAATTTTATTTGCCTTATTTATTTAACAGTCTTTCCTCATATGCCATATTATATGAACTTCAAACAAGACGCTCTTGTGGCTAGGCTGGTGAAGAATCTGCCCACAGTGCAGGAGACCTGGGTTCTATCCCTGGGTTTGGAAGATCCTCTGGACAAGGGAAAGGCTACCCACTCCAGTATTCTGCCCTGGAGATTTCCAAGGGGGTTGCAAAGAGTCAGACATGACTGAGCAACTTTCACATACACACAACACAGAGGAATATCCCACTTTATATATAAAGAAAGAAGAAGAATACTTAATAACTTACCTTGAGCAAGGCAGTTAAGGATATCTGTGAATTAGATAATTGAGCCCAAGTCTCTGACTCCTGGGCTTCCCAGATAGCTCTAGTGTTAAAGAACTCACCCACCAGTACAGGAGACATAATAGACTCAAGTCGATCCCTGGGCCAGGAAGATCCCCTGACGGAGGGCATGCTTTAAGCCACTCCAGTATTCTTGCTGGAATTCTTACTGGAGTGGCTTACAGTACCTGGAGAATCCCATGGACAGAGGAGCCTGGTGGGCTGTAGTCCATAGGGTCGCAAAGAGTTGTACATGACTTAAGTGGCTTGACGCACACTGTGACTCCTTAGACCATACTTTTTTCTAAACCAGAATTTATAAATTCTACAGGTATACTCACTAGACGAAGGAAATGGCAACTGACTCCCGTATTCTTGCCTGGGAAATCCCATGGATAGAGGAGCCTGGTGGGCTGCAGTCCATGGGGTTGCAAAGAGTCAGACATGACTGAAATTGAATGATGTCTTGTTTGTACTAACTAGGCAGCTGACATAGCAAAGGAAATGTCAGTAAGAAAGACAATAAAAATAATATAAAACAAATTAACAAAAAACATACTTAAAAAGGAAGAAACGCAGATAACATACTTAGTGAAGCAACCTAAGAAAGTATCAGTGGGATGAAAAATAAAAGTAATGGAGCAAGGAAGTAAAGTTATAAATGAACCATTGTTGTGAATTTATGCACCATGCTAAAATAATAGTGGATGCAAATGGGAACTACAGTAGCGTATGTTTCAATGAGGAGGGCATATCAGTTGTGGGAGAAGTTTACATGGGTATGGTTTAGAAATACAGTAAAGGAATTTTATATTGCCACCATTTATAGAATTAGTGTCATAATCACTTGATATAAGCATCCATAAACTAAGTGTTAGGTGTGATGGGAAGAGTATGTCACCTTCAATATGTAACAGGAGAGAGAAAAGACCAGAAACACATGAAACCAGATCAGTTGTTTCTGTACACTCCAACGTGAAACTTGGGTTACTATAGGTCAGATTTAGATACAGATTGTTTCCCAAATGTTTCCCGTAAATAATAACATGATGGTTAAATTCCTAGGTTGATATCTTAAAATGCAGAAAAATGGTTTAGGTCTGAATAATGTGCTTGATTACTTAGACTCCCTTAACTTTGGTTTCCTTATGTGGAAACAATGAAAACCACAGTTCCCACCTTGAATGGTTGTTGCATTGGTTAAAATACATATTGCACACAAAATTCCTAGCCTTCACCTGATTCATTAATTGTTATTATATGAATATGGAAATAAGCATTTTTCTTCTAATGCATTATCTGTAACTGCATTGCAATGTTTCTATTTCATGCAACATTGTGTCTTTGAGAAATACTGTGCCATGTCAGTCCCAGGAGCAGAGCTCCTGAGAAATGTACATAGCACACAATGTTTCATTTGATTCTTGGGAATATTTCCTATGGAACCATATCTTTGACAGTCTCTTATCTTGTGGACAACTCCTGGATTTGTAATGCATCTTGTTTTAAATTTAACATATGTTCGTAACATTATGTGCAGTTTATTGTGTATTAACCATATGGATAATGTTTTGTTATTTTCTTATGCAAGTAATTGATCTCTACAATAATCTCTAAGCAAACTGTTTCTGCTTCTCTCTTCAATTCTTGAAATCCCACTTTGGTTTAAAAATTGCATTTGATCGCTTCTCGGCCTTTTGGCTAAGATCAAGTGTAAAATTTGCATTTAAATATTTAAAACCTATATTTTACCATACAGATTTTTATTTTAAAACACTTATTATTTGGTTTTCATAGTAAAGATTTAAACTTGGGCACTCTGTCTCCATGGTCCATGCCAAACATATATACAGTGAAAACCATCTTGTCTCTTTTAGTGCTGCATAATGCATGAATTTTTATTAATTTTTATACTGTCAAATGTGCCAGTGTTTTCATTATAGTTTCTGTTTTACCTGTCTTGTTCCAAGGTTAAAATTTTCCTGTTTTTCTTCTAGTTATATTAGAGTTGTGCTCTTTAAAAAAAAAATAGTTTTTAGAGTAGTTTTACGTCATGGCAAAATGGAAGTGAAAGTACAGAGTTCCCATATACCCACTCATCTCACACAGGCGCAGCCTCCCCACACATCATTTCCTGCCAGAGTGGTGCAGTTGGTACAGTTAGTGAATCTACACTGACAAAACCCATATTTCACGTTAGGGTTCATTCTTGGTATTGTACATTCTAGGGGTTTTAACAAAAGTAAGACAAAGGTGCATTGATCACATAGTATCATGTAGTGTCTCAATATCCTAAAATGTTCCTGTGTTCATGCAATTCATCCTTGCTTCTCTGCTACCCCTCGCTAGTTGTGATTTTTATGTTATAAAATCTTTACCCTGTCTGGGATGGTATCATAATCATTGTTCTTACCAGAAAATTCAATGGTGTTCTTTTAGGTGAGTAGTCCATTGAAACAATACAATTTATTATGTAGGTAATCTGATATCTGTAGCATTGAAAAAGTAAAATTTTCACATTAGGTTCTCAGTATATTACTTGGGTCTATTTTTGAGTTCCCTGTTGTTTCCTACATCTATTTTTTATTCTTCTGAAAATGCCATGCTGTTTTGGTTACAGTGCCTTTAAAGTAAGTTTTTGAATCTAGAGAAAAGAGCTCCATAGTATTCTCCATTTGTAGTTTTAGCATTCTTTTCTCATTTGTGTTACCAAAAGAACATCACACACACAAATGCACACACAAAGTAATTGATATTTTGTTTGGAATTGCTTTGAAACTAAACATCACTTTTGGAGCATAGGTATTTAGATCTTTCTGCTCTAACATTTTTGGGTATGGCTACCAACATGAATGAGATTTAATCCTGATTCTACTTTTTAATATATATATGTAGGATAATACATATATACCATATGCATAGGTTTATACACCTGTATACTATATTCATACAAATGCCATATTTCCATTTTGTATGTAGTATCTATGTTTTGGAAGAGTTATTTGAATGTTAGATGTAAATATCATATCATCATAAAAAATGAAAGTTACTTTCCATTTCTTCTTTTTCAGTATTTATGCAGCTTGTTTCCTTGAGTTGTTGGGTATGCTAAAATTTCTTAAGTAATCATTAAATCTAACATTCTTATGTTTGTCATGATTTTTTTGGCAAAGTATTTAGTATTTTGAAATTTAACATGAATTTTGTATAAGATTTTAAAAATACATAATATTTTTTTAAGCTTTAAAAATCTCTTTTAGAGTTGATTAAAATTATGGATAGCAACATCTTTTAACAGGAGAGTATAGCGTTCATTATGAAACTCTCTCTACAGGGTTCTCTCTTTCTAGATTCCAGTCCTTCAGACCTGGGAGGTAACCATACCTGAGGGCACTGAACTGTGTTTTGTGTTTTTTATTATACCTGCTCATAATTTTTAAAGTATCCCTTCCTTACATTTCAGTATTTGTACCATCTGTACCACTTGAGTTTATCATTTAATTTTTGCTTGGCCATTGACTGATGTAGCTGATTTTTCTTGTATGTAGGCCTGGCTCTTGGGGTCTATTAGTGGATTATCAGGCAAGAGAAAATAAAGTTGCATTGAGCACAATGAATAGAATCCCAGGCTGTCAGGAACCTCTGTGTTGAAATATGAAGGAAGGAAAACAAGTATTATTCTGTTTGCTCTAGGTCAAGATATGGAGGAGAAGCTTCAGCATGGCACATAATTCCTCTCCTGTGTTACAAAGCAGAGTAGAGGAGAAATCCCCATATGTTGAAGGCATCCATCTGTGTGGTATATCTTGTTGCTGACCCCCAATTTTGGCCACTGTGAGACTGAAGGCATTTACTTTTGGCTCTGCTAGAGGAGCAGTCCTCCTGAGAGTGTTTCCTGTAGAGCCTGTCCCTACCTTCTCTTTCTAAAACCTTAACTCTCAGTTGTATCCAGAATCTTCTCCAGGTTTCAGTGGTAATCCATGGTTAGCAAAGGCAACAAGTCAGAACATGACCATGTAACCTGACAATAAGCAATTTCCATGAACTCATTTGATGACAGAGAAAAAATGTAATGTTTTCTGATATGACAAGCAGATAACACAAGATATCGTGTGTGGGTAAATAAAAACAGCAGATGTCTTCTTCAGCTCATTATCTGCTTTGGGGGTCATTGCCCGGCTACTGACTCTGTCATCACAGGCTCCTTCATTCCATTGCGAACAGGTTAGAAATAGAGCCTCAGAATATTTCTAAATCAATAGAAGTGGTAATATTGCTGCATAGAAAGTGAAAGTGAAAATTGCTCATTAGTGTCGGACTCTTTGCGACCCCGTGGACTCGTCCATGGAATTCTCCAGGCCAGAATACTGGAGTGTGGGTAGCCTTTCCTTTCTTCAGGTGATCTTTCCAACCCAGGGATCAAACCCAGGTCTCCTGCATTGCAGGTGGATTCTTTACCAATTGAGCTATCAGGGAAGCCCTTATTGCTACATATTTCTGTGCTGTTAAAATGCAAAAGCTTGTATGAACCCAAGAGATACCTTACACAGAATAATTCAAGTAAAAGAAAACACAAGATTTCCCTCAAAGATTGAAGAGAGCATAGAATGACTTATTATGGTCATCTGTTTTAAAGGTATTAGTTGACAAAGAAATATCAGGGCCTTTTAAAGAGACTTTCTGCCTTGAAAGATGCTCTGAGTTGTTGGTTAAGTCCTCTTAATATAGTGGCTTTTTCCCCTGCAAAATGTAAGGGAGAGAAAAGCAAAACAAAGAATTGGTGGCTGTTAAAATAAAGCTGACATTTTATTTCTGTTTTTAAAGTGAGAATTAAAATTTGGGGGAACTCAATATAAATTTGTAATCAAAATAATATGATGCAGTTCAAGGGTATTCTTAGAGTGCCTGCTAGATACTACACATGCTTTGTTATAATACCACAGAGTTTTAACACATATGAATAAAATCCTAATAATAGATGTAGTGGCAAACATAGCAAATATGCAGAAAGAAGTACATTATTTGATGTTATTTTTTTAATCTTTTTGTAATAGTTGATACTCTTACTGATAGTAAATAACACATATGACATAAGAAAAAAAAGTTGTATCTCCAGTATTTCAGATATCTTTCCCACCAGCCCCTGTCTTTCCTTCCATAATGACTTTTCTTCTGTCTTGTGTTAAAGTCAGTGAAAAAACTTTCAGAGCGTTTTGTGTTTTACTCTCATCTAGAACTCAATCACATGTGTTAGTCTTGTTAAGTTGGCATGTATGAAAAGAAAATAGTTACTTTTTTTCATCTAATGCTAAAAAATGTACAGCACTAGGGTCTTGGTGTTTCATTTCTTAGGGCTGTTATAGCAAAGTAACACAAACTAAGTGGATGAAACAAGAAAAATTGACTCTCAGTTTGGGAGCAAGAAGTATGAATCAGGTGCCCACAGGGCTATCCTCTCTTAAGCCTCTGGAGATGGATTCTTCTTTTCCTTTCCATCTTCTGGAAGCCCCAGGCATTGCTTGGCTGGGGGCAGCATCACTCAGTCGCTGCCTCTGTCCTCTCATGGCTGTCTTTCTTGTGTCTATGTCTTCACGGCTACCTTTCTCCCTGTGCATTTATATTTAACTTTCCCTCTTTCTATAAGGAGAGGAACGAAATTTGATTAGGATCTACCATGACAATCTCAACCTAACTTGGTAGCATCTGCAAAGATCTTGTTTCCAAAAGACCACATTTGTAGGCACAAGGGTTAGGTGTTCAGTATACCCTCTTGGGGGAGATAACATAACTCATAATACTTTGTTTATTTGCAGGTCATATGTGAAAAAGTCTATTACTCTATTTTTATATAACATTTTTCAGAATACCTTTGGTTTGGACATAAAAAATTCTTACATAAGCACAAAATAGTTCCAGTTGTAAGGATTACAGGTATAACAGATACCTGTATCATTTTTCTAGATTCCACATGTAAACAGTATTATACGATACTCTTTTTTCTCTTTCGGACTTAACTTCATTCTGTATGACAAGTGAACTTATTTGCAAAGCAGAAATAGAGACATATAGAGGGAAAAAAAAGTATGAACACCAAAGGAGGAAAGAGGGAATAAGTTCAGAGACTGGGATTGACATATATACGCTACAGTACTATGGATAAAATAGACAACTAATGAGAACCTATCCTATAACATAGGGAACTCTGCTCAACACTCAGTGGTGGTCTAAGTGGGAAGGAGATCCAAGAAGAAGGAAGATATATGTATACAATTACATATAGCTGATGCACTTTGCTATAGCAGATACTAACAAAGCATTGTAAAGCAAATTTACTCCAATAAAAATTAATTTAAAAAATTATAACAGATGCAGATATTGGCAATTTGTGAGGTAAATGCCAAATTGTTTATATCATACTTAAAAGAAAAATGCTGTAGAGGATACAGTGGTTTAGTTTGTATAAAACAAAAATAAAAGGTTAAATTATTAGATGATTTTTCTTTGGATACCCAGGTTAACACTAATGGCAAAGTATAGGATATGAATTTTTTAAAGTATTTTTCTTTTGTGTGAGAAATTATTTCCTTGATTAATATTCTTCTGTAAGACTGCTCTAATTCTGTATTCTCTAGTCATAACTAAAATGAAAATTGGGGAACTGAGAACTTGAAAGTTCTAAGTATCATGTAACTTAATTAATGCTTCTATTGCTTTGTGAATTTGCAAATGCAACTGCAGTTGGGGAGGTACAGTGCTTAGTAGTTTATTCATAAGTGTCCTAGTTAAAGTCTGTCTTGTAAATAGGCTAGAACCTAAATTTAATAACTTAATTTAATAGCAATCTTTGTCCTATTGTTACTAGAGAAGCCGCATTTAAGAAAAACTGATGGGAATAATAGTTTTACATTACTCAACCTTATTTGGTCATTTGTTCTTGCCTCCACTCTGTTACTAATAATAATATTAGCTAATATTTCTTCTGATTTTATTAGGTGCCAAAGCTATTCTAAGCTTTACATATATTAACTAACTTACTCTCTGAATAAGTCCATGAGGTATGTACTGTTATTATCTTCATTTTACATGTGGTACAGCTGAGAAACAGAGATGCTAAGAAATGTGTTTGTTTCCACAGCTTATAAGTCCTAGAGTATAGTTTTTTTAAACTATGTCATCATACCTTTTTAATCAGATTGCCATGTGCCTTTGGCAAGCCGTTTTATTTCTCTTGACCTTAAGTAATTTGTTTATACAAAAGTTAAATAAATAAGGAATGGAATAAATTTGCATTTTCATTTTTTTCTGAGACCAAAGCTTCTCTTTAAGATGTTAATAGGAAATCTAGAGAAAAAATGAACTGTGATTCAAATACATTTGGGAAATACAGGCATCCTTCTCTCTGAGATACTCAGTTCATATTTACAATGGATCTGAGCATTTTTATAGCAAAAATACTTCTTTCATTTCAAGTAGTTTTCACAAATTGCCTTGATCAATGATTTTTCAATGAATGCCGTACTACCATACACCTATCAGAATGGCCAAAATGCCAAACACTGATAGCAAGCGCTGGTGAGAATGCAGAACGAGTGGGACCCTCGTTCGTCACTGGTGGGAGTATAAGGTGATACAGCCATACTGAATGACAGTTTGATGGTTTCTTACAAAACTAAACACATCTTACCATGCAATTCAGTAGTCATCTCCTTGGTATTTACTAAAATGAGTTTAAAACTAATGTCCACACAAAACCTGCACCTGAATATTTATAGCAGTTTTATTCATAATTGTAAAACCTTTGGAAATAACCAAGATGTCTTTCAGTAAGTGAATGGGTAAATAAACTGTGGTACCTTCAGGCAATGGAATGTTTTTCAGAACTAAAAAGAAAATAGTTTTCAAGTCATGAAAAGACATAAAGGCAATTTAAATGCATATTACTAAGTGAAAGATGCCAATCTGAAAAGACCACACATTATTTCAGTCTAGCTATATGACATCCTGGAGAAGGCAAAACTGTGGAGAGAGGAAAAAGATTATTGGTTATTCAAGGGTTGTAGGGATGGATGGATGAGTAGGCAAAGTAGAGTGGAAATTTAGGACTGTGAACATACTCTGTATGATACTATAATGATAGATACATGTTACTGCACATTTGTCCAAACTCGTTGAGTGTACAACGCCAAGAGTGAAACAATATAAACTATGGACTTTGGGAGTTTATAATGTATTCCTGTAGATTCATCAGTTATCACAAATGTTTGCTTTGGTGGAGGATGATAATGGGGAGGCTGTGCACCTATGTATATGAGGGTATGCACGTATGCAAAATGAGCTAAATAAAATGGACATTTATGTGATTAAAACAAGATTTGATATTTCTATACTGCATAAGCTTAAATGGACCAAAAGGGACCCTCTCTGGTCCCCAACATTAAAAGCCAAACAAGCCTATTCCATTTATCCCAGTTTTAAATATATATTTAAGGGGCTAGAAAAATTTATACTAAGATATCAGGGCTTCCCTGGTGACTCAGTGGTAAAGAATCAGCCTGCCAAGGCAGGACACCAGGAAGGAGATGGGTTCGATCCTGAACTGGGGAGATCCCCTGGTGAAGGAATTGGCAACCCGTTCCAGGATTCTTAACTGGAAAAGATCCTTGTCTGGGAAATCCCATGGACAGAGGAGCCTGGTGCTCCACAGTCGATGGGGCCGCATAGAGTCGGACACAAGGCAGTGATTTAACAACAACAAACAACATGCACATGTGTAGACAGGGGATATATGGGAAGTCTTTGTATCATCTGCTCAGAACATGAAACTGCTCTAAAAATAAAGTCATTTAAGAAGTCACATAAACAGTGTTTTCCCCACAGTGAGGTTGGGGTTGTGTGTAGGGAGGGGGGACTGGGAGAAATATCTACTGATAAAATGTATTTTTGAAGACATGGTTTGGGGAATTCTGAATTTAAATTTTTTACAGTTCTATTAATCCATAAAAATCTAATTATCTGGTACTCTAAGGAAGGTTATATCCTCTTATTGGCAACCTCTAGTTTATCCTTATGTACTTTTTTTTTTTAAACTCTTTTTCCAAGCTTTCAAAAATTCTTTCTTATTTTCTTTTCAGTTCTGCAAATCACATTTGGAATTCTCTTTCTCTCTCTTTTACTTACACACACATACTTACACAAGTCATAACAAAGTACTTTTTCATCATATTAAGAGAGTTCATTTACTGTCTGTGAAAACTGAAGCATGATTTAGGATTCACCTTTATATAAAATCTTTACTAAAAGACCTAGAAATCTTATTCTGACTCAAAGAATTTTTCTAATATATGAACACTGGAGACTTGCTGGTTGTCTTGTCCTTATCTATATAAAAGATTTTATATTAAATGAAGCAATAATAAAATTATTTTCACTTATTGCTCCCAGCCTGACCCACGGACTCTTCCTCCAAGCTCCATAGTACCTTCAGCTGACTTTTTCCTTAATATTTACCGTTTGATAATTATCATTTGTTTGTCTATCTCCACTATTTGGTGATGTATTTTCCTTTACACTAAGTAATATATCCCATTTTTAATTTATACTTATCACTAAGCATAATGACCAAGGCCTAAGATATATGTCTCTCATATATCTTAAATATAACCTGATATAATAATGATTATTATTTGGACAGAATTTTATAATTTTGAATATAATTTTACTTAGACTATTTGATCTCTCAAAATTCTGTATTTTGTAAAATAAATGCTATAGTGTACAACATGATTAGTATAACTGATACTGCTGTATATTATATATGAAAGTTGTTTAAAGTAGGTACTGAGTTCTCATCACACACACAGAAAGTATTTTCCTTTTGTCTTGTTTCTATTTGAGGTGATGGATGTTCACCAAACTTATTGTGGTAATGGTTCCATGATGTATGTAAGTCAAATCATTATACTATACACCTTAAACCTCATCAATGCTGTCTGTCAATTACATCTCTAAAGCTGGAAGAAACAAAATTAAACAGAAAAAAATGCATTTTGCAGAAAAAAAGAACAAAGATTTATGGGACGTTACATAATGAGCTCAAATGAAGGAAGTCACTATCATAACTGAAAATGAAATATATATAATATTGAGATAGGCAGAGAGCAAAGGCAGAGTAGTTTCAGGAAAGAACGTAAATAAACATGGGTAAAGGTCCAGGGAGGAAATAAATATGACACACACCGTGAGATGTGGAGTGCGGTTTGGGTATAATACGGTATTTCAAAGCAAACTGTCAGCTATCTATTACCTATAAACCAATCATCTTTCTTTATCTTGTAGTTACAAGAACTCATTTTTAATACATATATGCCAAATATAGTTCTAAGTTTTGGGTTATAGATAACCTCCCAGTTTCTGTAAGAGGTCAGATTTACTTTCATTTCAATTGATTCTGAAGGATCTGATTTGATTATTATATGTTTGGCTTACAATGGGAGTTTCTTAACTAATTTTTCTGCATTATTTTTAAGCTGCATATAGATGACTTCATTTCCTTATTTTCAGAGGACTTGTAAGATATAATTTAATATGTTGAGATAATCATTTATTCTGGAACAGATGATAAAAAAAGTTAGTCAAAGATTTCCTAGTTGAGAACATTTTAGTCAAATACACTTGTAAATCAAATAGAATGCCAAAGTAAATTTTTCTTCATTTTAGCAATATTCTGGAAATATATCCGAAGTAGTAGAGTTGCATAAATGACTCCCATCATTTCAGCAAAAAAACATACCCTGCCAAAATATTAGTAGAGGTTTTTGCTAAATTATTTCTTCCAAAACATGATGTTGTATTAACATTTTCTCATTCATACCCTTTGGGATAAATATTTTGAGAGACAGCATTTTGTAGTACTTAGATTTAAGAAGTCTTGTTTTCCATGGCTAAACCTCTGAGCCAGTGTGCAAATTAAAATAAGTATTCATTGGACCTTAGAAGTGTAAAAATAATCAGCAAGTAATTAGAGCTACATAAATAATTCTAAGGTAATATATTCTCAACTAAATAATGCAAAATGTCTATAAAAGAATATGGAATAAAATTTGTTAAAATCCTCTCTAATCCAAATATCAGTGTAGTGCATATTCATATAATACATATGGTAATTTGTGAGATATAGTTATCATAGATGCATTTCACTTTGGGGAGCTACTTTTCAAAATAACTTGATTCGCCTTCTTAATTATTATAAGGAATGTTAGATTCTTAGATTTGAAGGCGGCCCCGCCCAAATTAACTTATGGTCTAAATAGCAGCATTTTCTTTGATTATGTCCCTGATAAATGCCCATCCAGCCCCAGTTTGAGCCATTTTGTGAATAATCTCTTTCTTTATCTCACTATCCAGAAATAAAATAAAAGAAGATATTATCTTGAACTTTATTTCAAAAGAGAGGTCAAAGGAAGGTAACGGGGAAACTTTTAAATTTAGTTAGTATCTATAATTAATATAATTAAAATATAATATTTTTTATTCTATAATATCTTAATTATACAGAAGTCCTAGAAATGTAAATCATTAATGAGATAGAGATGCTCACAGATATTAATATATGAAGATGCTCATCAAGATCTTTTTGTAATTAAAAATTAGGAAACATAAATATTGAACAATAGAGAGTGATTAAATCAATTAGGGCTTATCTCTACCTGGGAAGCTATGTATACATACTTAATTTTTTGGAGAATATATAATAAAATGGGAGTAAGTTTATGATAAAATAGAGTCAAAATGCTAAAATATTGTTTCATGTTGATAACATTAAAAAATAAAATATAGCCAAAATAGCATATATCCTTGTTAGTACATATAGGCATAGAGACTATATAGCACAGTTGTAAAGATATAATGAAAGCATGACAGAAATTAAACTAATAACAAAAGAAATAATGTTTATTTGGGTAACAGAATTGTGTGTAATCTTTTATCTTCTTATTCACAGTTTACTATTTTTTCCATTGTCTACATTAAGCAAGCGTCAATTTCTATTTTTCCTCAGAAAGATACTAACTAAAAAGAAGCAAATCTGTTTTTCTAGTATGTGAGGAAACAAACCTGATGGCTCTTCTGCAGAAAATTCTTAGCTATTAGTGAAAGACTAATGGCAGTTCCACTCTACCCAACAAAAGAACCCTAAACTAAACTCAAGTAGTTAAAACCAAGGATAATAAAGCAATGTATGTGTATTTGTGTTTTCCTTTATGTTTATATATCCTCTTATCTTTATGTTTGAAAAATCAAGTATGAAAAAAAAAAAGAAACTTCTATATTGACAGTTTCATACTCTGTCTTCCTTTCCTTTAAATCCTGGCCTTTTTTTGGTCCACTGGTCCACTCTATTATTGCAGAGTCACATCAGCTTGCAGTTACAGATATTGTCAACCTAGTCTCATTTATGTTTTCGGTTTCGTTCTTTCTTGCATCTACAAACATGTTGGGTAGTTTATGTTATAAATATATAATAATGCTTATATCACAATGTGTGGTGAAGAATAAACTAAATAATAGCTATAAATTCCTTACCTGACACAGAGTAGCCATCCAGCAGATGGTGATTCCCTTCTTTTTTCCCTTGTAAATACACATACACAATATTCATCTGGTGGAAACTGAAAGCTCCATTGACAGTTCCTCAACATTGAACATAATTTTAATCAATTATAATGCAACTTCATGTTTCCTATAACTGTAAATAATTGCATAAAATATTTCATATCAAGTTTAATGTTTGCTTTAACAAAAGAAATATGAATGCCACTTGTCTCTAAAAGAGTTCGTAATTTTTAGGAAATGCATTAATTTATGTTATGGTCTTCTAGTTTGATGTAATTAGAGCTTTGAGGTATTTTGCAAATATAAAGGAAGCTATCCTTTAACTTTATGAGTCCTGTTTTTTAACTACAGTTAGGTATTTTCATTTTCAAGAATTACGTCACAGTAAGAATTTTTAAAATGTCATTCTGCAAATGACTTTTTATCATTTTCCACATTCACAGTATTATTGGTACCCTATAGATTATAAAAGTCACAAGACAATTTTAGATACACAAGGCTATCTCTAAATCAGATTCACAGACAAGCTTGTGCATTCTTAACACAGTAAGGAAAATGGGCAGTTGGATTTACAGTAGTAACAGTTTATATTTCTGGCTGAAACATTCTAATTACGTAATTTCATATCATAAACTTCTCTAGGGCAGTAATCAAATCTTTTTTGTCCACCTGATACAATATCTAGAATAAATTAAAGTGTAGGTATACTTAGTTACTTAATCAACAGTACCTATATTTTTGTAGTGTTCAGCTGCTCCTGAATATCTCTGTACAACTTCTGAAAACTATCATATTAAAATTAGAAATGTTTATTTCTCATGTATGTATATTTAAATAATAAAGAAAATAAACATTACATATTTTACCATATTTATTCCTAGTATAATGAATTGGAAAATGATATTTTTGTGGTTCTGTACATTTCATAACCAAATTACCATGTTTTAAAAAATTTCCATTATTATCAATAAAATAATTACTTTCACTGCTGTTGTCTTGCATTTTGTATGTTTTTCATGTACCTAACATGTAATGGAAGGTTTCATTCTATACCAAAATACTGAGGTAAACTGAAACTTACATGGAATCATTAAGTCCCAAATTTATCAAATGCATGCATGCTAAGTCACTTCAGTCATGTCCGATTCTTTGCAGCTCTATGGACTGTAGCCCAACTAGGCTTCCATGGCCATGTGATTTCTCCAGGCAAGAATACTGGAGTGGGTTACCATACCTCCTCCAGGGGATCTTCCCAACCGAGGGATCAAACCCAAGTGTCTCAGTCTCCTGCATGGGCAAGTGGGTTCTTTACCACTAGGACCACCTGGGAAGTCTAAAATTTATCAAAAAAATCCCCAAATATTTATAAAAAGCAAATTGACTCAGTTTTTAATTTTTTCTAGAGATCCAGGATTTTATTGACATAGCTAAAGAATTCAGGAAATTTGACAAATATAATTTCTGCTTGACCCTACACCAATTAGATTAATTAATTTTGGAATATAATTATATTTTTAAATAAGACATAAACTGTTGACAATAAAGAACAATCATTTAAATGGAAGGTATAGGTAAACTTCAGTTGTTTGCTGGCTAGAATATTCTGTATACTAAAAATGATATAATTCAGCAAATCTTCCCCTTGGAAAGTGAAAGAAAGTGTTAGTCACTCAGTCATGTCCTTTGCAGCCCCTTTAGACTGTAGCCCACCAGGCTTCTCTGTCCATGGGATTTTCCAGGCAAGAATACTGGAGTGGGTTGCCATTGCCTTCTCCAAGGGATCTTCCTGACCCGGGGATCAAATCCTGGTCTCCTGCATTGCAGGCAAATACTTCACTGCCTGAGCCATATAATTTCCATGTGTACTGTAATACAAATTATTTGTAATAATAGCTAATTATTATTAGAAGAAAAAAGCCTTCTTCAAATGAATATATCTTTATCATATGAATATCAGCATTTTTTATGAAAGAAAGGTAATTATTCATTACCAATGAGTGAAAAACATGTTGGTTTAGACATTATAAAATATCCATTTGATTGATCATTGTAATGTAGAGTACAAAAACATCCTTACACAGTGAAAATGATCTGCCAAAGCAGATAAAAACAGTGTTAGGGATTTAATAAAAAAAATTCTTTTTATGAGAGAAATGTGATCTGGTAATAGAAACTCACCTTCCTGAGAAAATAAAGTCTTTGGGCTCAAAAATTAGAGTAACAAAATGATATAAATGTAAATATAGAAATGGAAAGTCATTTATTTTAATTGTAGCATTACTACTGTGATTTTATATATAATAGTTCAGTAGCAATCATCAGCATAGCGTAATGCCTTTATATAATTGAGGCAACTTCAAGTAGCGTTATTGTTTTCTTAGCCAAGTGGAATTATATATAGTGATGATAAGATCACTAGCAGCAGATGAATGAAAATTTGATTTATGCTGTGCAGGTACACAACTCCTTATAAATAATCTTGCAATCTGATACAGAAAGTGTCTATTATTCTGGCATGTTTGACATTCCCATTCAGTCCAGCAACTCATTGACATACACTTAATTTGCTATTTCTTGAAGGTGTTGCTTGAAGTTCCCTTCTACTTGACAGGTGCCTGACAGTTGAGTCTCTCTCAGAGCCTAACAAAATAGGAAAAGAATGCATTATCTAAACCCCTGTGGGATATCCATTTTATGACTTTGATAATGTTGTAGACTAAACTCAGTTCCTTTAGATATTGATGAAGGTGCACTTTTTTTTTTTTGGTCTTTAAAGACATGTGTGTATATACCTCTAGCTTTCAATTGGGATTTTTCTTGAAGTGTGAATGCTGTGTCCTACAGTTCTCAAACTATAACTGATGATTTAAATGTGGACATATGAAAGAAATTAAATAAAAATGGATCTCCTGGTTTCCCACCATTTATATATTTTAGCAAGATGCAAAAATTTTAATATTCACAATACAAATAGTGCTCTTAGCATCTGGCATTTTTGACAAATGCTTTTGAATGTTGTTATTGGTTTGAATACATATTTATATCCATGCAGCCTTCTCAGATTTCTCCTCATAGTTATTCATTATGATGGATATATACACACACTTTTAAGGACAGGAGCATATGATTTTGTTTAAGGAACAGGCAAAAGTGTATTATCTGTCAGGGCTCCTGAGATAAAGATTCCAACTGATATTGAAGTGGATTTCTAAAGGAAACAGACATTCTTTGGTGAAAATCTGTTTAGCTCACCAATATCCATATGATATGTACAAAATCCTAGGTATCACATTGAAAGATTATCTGTAACTGATCCCACCATATATTCCTGGCCTAATTAATCTCTGAAATTACCCTGCCGATCCTCTGCTGAGACTGATTTTCTAACAATTTGAGAGTCCCTTAGCTAACGCCATTCTCAGAAATTCACCCTCATTATTTTCTATCTGAAAAAAAAAAAATTTCCTCTATCCTTAGAGATTTAACCCAAAGTCCATGAAACGTTTTATTGATAGTTTCACGCTTTGGTGCAATGCTTCTTATCCTTGCTATGTCTTGGGACACATTTTGTATTATTATCTCACATTATTGCTACTTGACTTTTAGATTAAGTCTTTTGTTGCTTTTGATGTGTGTAATAGAGGCCCGCTGGGAGGCAGAAATCACACAGTAATTTAAACAGGCCAAGTTTAATATACAGAATAAATAGATGGAATTTTGGAGTAATAAAGGATTGACTAGCAATAATTAAAGAGGACTCTTAGAATATAGGAATAGTTAGATATAAAGAGCAACCACTGCCTCTAGAGCTGAGGTTTCGCACCCAAGAAGGAACTTGCACACCTCTTGCAGGGCTGAGGTCCAGACTCTGAGAGGACACAACCATGGCTCACTGGATAGAGGACAAGTTACTGAGGTGTGGTGGCATTAGTGTTTGTTAGAAATCTTCCTTTTCAGTAGTGAAGAAGCCATCCGTTTGGAAGAGCCTTACCAGCATCATTTCTCTGCAAAGCCAAGTTAATGCCAGTTTTCCACAGCTGTGCCATCCTAGGGAGTAATGAGAGAAAACCTCCATAAGGTGTTGCATTTCGGCACTTCTGGTAAAACCAACCAGGAGCTGCTGGAGGCTGCTGTTCACCGGCAAATGTGTCACTGGTAATTACCACTAGATTACAAAGCTACCTTAGAAGGTTTTCAAGAAAGCCATCTACAGGGAGAGGCCAGGCCTTGAGAAAATTTGGCTGCACCACATGACATGTGGGATCTTAATTCCCCATCCAGCAATCGAACCTGCAGCCCCTGCAGTGGAAGTATGGAGAGTTAACTACTGGACATACACAGAAGTCCCTGGAACTGATTTTTAATCTGTCAGAAAACCGACCGGAAGGAGTTGCTGGTTGCTGGGGGCAATGGGCCACCATGTAATATCAGAGCCACGCATGGGAGAAACTGCGCTGTAGAAGCCTGTGAGAGGAACATACTGGGACCAAAGCCTTCTTCTTCCAGTGTCCCTCTAGCACCATCTGCTGACAGTGCTTCAGTTCAGTTCAGTTCAGTCGCTCAGTCATCTCCGACTCTTTGCGACCCCATGAATTGCAGCATGCCAGGCCTCCTTGTCCATCACCAACTCCTGCAGTTTACTCAAACTCAAGTCCATCGATTCGGTGATGCCATCCAACCATCTCATCCTCTGTCATCCCCTTCTCCTGCCCCCAATCTCTCCCAGCATCAGAGTCTTTTCCAATGAGTCAACTCTTCGCATGAGGTAGCCAAAGTATTGGAGTTTCAGCTTCAGCATCAATCCTTCCAACAAACACCCAGGACTGATCTCCTTTAGGATGGACTGATTGGATCTTCTTGCAGTCCTAGGGACTCTCAACAGTCTTCTCCAACACCACAGTTCAAAAGCATCAATTTTTCGGTGCTTAGCTTTCTTCACAGTCCAACTCTCAAATCCATACATGACCTTTGTTGGCAAAGTAATGTCTCTGCTTTTTAATATGCTATCTAGGTTGGTCATAACTTTCCTTCCAAGGAGTAAGCATCTTTTAATTTCATGGCCGCAATCACCATCTTCAGTGATTTTGGAGCCCAAAAAACTGAAGTCTGGCACTGTTTCTACTGTTTCCCCATCTATTTGCCATGAAATGATGGGACCAGATGCCATGATCTTAGTTTTTTGAATGTTGAGCTTTAAGCCAACTTTTTCACTCTCCTGTTTCACTTTCATCAAGAGGCTTGTCAGTTCCTCTTCACTTTCTTCCATAAGGGTGGTGTCATCTGCATATCTGAGGTTATTGATATTTCTCCCGGCAATCTTGATTCCAGCTTGTGCTTCTTCCAGCCCAGCATTTCTCATGATGTACTCTGCATATAAGTTAAATAAGCAGGGTGACAATATACAGCCTTGACGTTCTCCTTTTCCTATTTGGAGCCAGTCTGTTGTTCCATGTCCAGTTCTAACTGTTGCTTCCTGACCTTCATACAGGTTTCTCAAGAGGCAGGTCAGGTGGTCTGGTATGCCTATCTCTTTCAGAATTTTCCATAGTTTATTGTGGTCCACACAGTCAAAGGCTTTGGCATAGTCAATAAAGCAGAAATAGATGTTTTTCTGGAACTCTCTTACTTTTCCAATGATCTAGCAGATGTTGGCAATTTGATCTCTGGTTCCTCTGCCTTTTCTAAAACCAGCTTGAACATCTGGAAGTTCTCGGTTCACATATTGCTGAAGCCTGGCTTGGAGAATTTTGAGCATTACTTTGCTAGTGTGTGTGACAACGCTTAGAAACGTGCAAATTGGCAAAGGAAAAATACTTTTAAAGCCTGTCTCCATTATTGCAGTACAGGCAATACAGGGTGGATTCGGATTTGCCAAGCAGTCTATTTGACATTGGCACAGTAGACCTATTTAGTGACCCTTTCAGCAAATGAGAATTTCTTAGAAGACAGAAATTGTTTCTCATCATTTCTTTTATGCCCAGGAGTAGTGTTTTCTATACAAATGGTAATCAAAAACATCTCAACTAAATTTTATCACTTTTAACCACTAAATTTTTATAAATATAATTTCTGTCTCTGAAATTTTATGTACAAAAATATATCTATCGCCATCAAAGTTTTACATGAGTGTGCATTAATTTTTCTTAGTATATATGGAAGCATGTTTGTACATGTATGGGTATATAAAGTTAATATGTGACTAATGATTTTGACCAATATCTAAACTAATCAAATGAGCTTCCTGAAAGTTAGAGGAAAGCTATTTTAAACTTCACAGAGACAAGTGACAAGTCTTGATATCTGTTAAATAAAAATATAAATTTCT
Source organism: Cervus canadensis (assembly GCF_019320065.1). Taxonomy (NCBI): domain Eukaryota; kingdom Metazoa; phylum Chordata; class Mammalia; order Artiodactyla; family Cervidae; genus Cervus; species Cervus canadensis. Next base: position 32,486,492 of record NC_057404.1, read on the forward strand.
AACATCCAAAGAAAATTTTACACATTGATTTTCTATCAATTTAGATAAAGGTAAGTACAGTATAATATTTTAAATTTTTTTATTTGATCACTATAAAAATGTACTAGTATTTTATCAATAGATGATGGCTGAAATATCAAAATCTTATAGCAAATTAATAATTTTAAAGTCAGTTTTGTTGAAGATTGAATTGTCTCTAGTGGCATTAAAAATTGATTACTACTAAAACATTAAAGCATGGTTCCTTGTCAGTTTGTAGGCTTACATAGTGACTCTACAAAACCTGGCCAAGCAAAATAAACACCAGAATATTGTAAGTCGAACGTTGTGGGTGTGCGTGCTAAATTGGTTCAGTTGTACCCAACTCTTTGTGACTCTGTGGACTGTAGCCCACCAGGCTCCTCTCTCCATGGGATTCTCCAGGCAAGCAAACAGGAGTGGGTTGCCATTTCCTACTCCAGAGGATCTTCCCGACCATGGGATTGAATTCACATCTCTTATGTCTCCTGCATTGGCAGAGGGGTTCTTTACCACTAGTGCCACCTAGAGAATTTATTGTATCATTTATATGTGGAATCTAAAAAGATGATACAAATGAACGTATTAACAAAACAGAAATAACTCACAGACTTGGAAAACAAACTTGGATACCAAAGGGGATAGGTTAGTGGTAGTAGTGTTAGTCACACGTGTGTGTGTGTGTGTGTGTGTGTGCACGCGTGCTTAGTCCAACTCTTTGCTATCCCATGGACTGTAGCCCCCAGGATCCTCTATCCCTGGGATTTTCCAGGCAAGAATATTGGAGTGAGTTGCCATTCCCTTCTCCAGGCGATATTCCCAACCCAGGGATTGAATCTGGGTCTTCTACACTGCAGGCAGATTCTTTAGAGTTGTGGGTGGGGTAAATTAGGAGTTTTGGATTCATGTATAAACATTACTATATGTAAAATGTAGATTATCAACAAGGCCCTACTAGATAGCACAGGGAACTCTACTTAATATTCTGTAATAACCAATATGGGAAAATAATCTGAAAAAGAATGGATATATATGTGTCTGTGTAATAAAACCACTTTGCTGTACTGAAACTGACACCACTGTAAGTCAATAGTACCACAATATAAAATAAAAAGTAAATTGAAAATTATAATCTGATCATGTTACTGTTCTGAAAACTTCCAATATCATTCTCCCAGTGACACCCTTGCCCTATCATATGAATAAGATAAATTAATTATATATTAAAGGGTATGAGTCTGATAAACTCTTGATAGTCCTTCTAAACATTTTATTTATTTACCTTCCAATGGATACAACAACAAAAAATCCTTGGTGTACAAGCATGTTATATCAAATGTATGTAGTGGTGTTCCACAGGCCATACTTTCTATGATAACTTCAGAGACAGAACAGTGATTCCCTGACATTGACCATGAAAGTGATATTGACCATTCATGTTGGTAAGAACAGGGACTATGGTTATGATGGTGGCTAACAACCATTATGTACAATCCTAATAAGAGGGATTTATTGGTCTTTTGGTAATTCATGAAACATTGGATAAAGAGAAACATCTCTGAAAGGTCTGAGCTAGGTAATCACGGGTAGGCTGTGTGAATAGGAATTTGAGGAGTGTGACATGTAGACTAAGAAAGACATAGAATGGAGACAGTCTTCATAGACATCAAGTAATCTTTCTTTCCAACTATAATGAATAATCTATTTAAGTCCTCAAATTTGGTGAAAGTTATTAAAACATATATTTTTGTGCAAAATATCTGATCTTCTTTATTATATAAAAATGTTAAAGCCTCTGTTGTGAAACAGCTATTGTTTTCTTTTCCGGCTTTGCTTGTTTGTTTCTAGTAATTCTTTTGCCAGGCATTTTTGAATACCTGAGCATCTCTTGTCTGGTAAAATCTTCTATCTTGGGTGTTAGCGTTATGGTAAGGATTTTATATTCTGGGAAGAATAAACTCATTATTAACATAAAGTTCTGAGGAGGAGTCTTTTATTATTTTATTCAATGACCCTCATTTGATTTTTTGTATCTGATGCCCTTTAAGAGAATGCAAAACAATGTCTATGCTCAGTGAGTGAAAAACTGAGTGAATTAATTTATGTATGAATGGTGTATTAATTCTTCATTTCATTTTCAAACTACTCAACAAGAAGTTTTGTATGTTACACACAGTCTTCATTCCTTATAAAACTTTAAGAAGTATGCCGTTAAGTCATTTATTCAGTATGGACCTATATCTAAGTAGCCAAATTTGACAGTAAATTTTGAATGGTGAAATATCTAGAAATATTTCCCCAAGTTATCAGAATAACAAATATCTAGAAATTCCTCTTAAATATTCACATTTGGGAACCTAATGATAGCTTACTTAACTTGGATCTCCAACTAAGTGACCTAAAGTAACTATACCCCCCATCAGGTAGTGGTAATGTTGGTCAAGAATTGTATTTTAGATGAAACCCACATTTATTATATTTGAAGTTATAAATCAAAATAGGATACCCTTATTTTTCACTTTCCACACCATTTTATTCTGCTACCAAAGTCACTGATAACCAGATATTATAAATTTTGAATTGTTTATGCAGAATTCATGATTTTACTATAAAATTTTGTGGACTCTATTTACAGGTAGATAGATATATAGATGCAATTTTACTTAATAGAATTTGCTAACTGAATTAATAGCTTCACTTGGGTTGAGTGAGAACATGTAAAGGAAATGTTATTTAAGAAAGCACACTTGATTTAAGTATTCTACCAGGACATTTGCATGGAATATGCTAATTATAAGTATATCTTGTCTGTTCATTAAAGTGAATCTGTCAGAACTCTTATTTAATGTTTGTTTTAATAATTTGTTTGTGTTACTTTATGGCCCTGAAGGGAATAATTTCACATTTATGAATACCCTACATTTCAGACTTTTAACTAATTAAGGATGATAACCTCACCACAATTAACTCCTAATTAACGAAATTTTACATTATTTGTTCTATTTTCCTCTATTCTTTGTTTTTGGTAATAGATAAACAATATAAATGAACATTGTTTTCCATGATTTGTTATCCTGTTTCTGTGCTCTACTTCAAGTGCACGCTGAAATGGGAAACACTTCTGTTTTCTAACGTAGTGCTCATCATAGCATTTAGTTCCAAGAAGAGCAAGCTGAGGCTATTTTTCCAAGATCATGTAGTAAATAGGACAACTGTGGGATTTACATTCTTTGTCTAGTTCCAAAAATCTTTATTTCTAATTCTGTTTTAAAATATTTCTTGATTCCCAATGAACTAAAAGAGCTAAGTTGACATTTTGCAATGTGTAATCTATATTACATAAAGATTTATATCACTCAGTATGATACCACTTTGTTTTATAGTCCAGTATATTCAGTGTCTTGAAGACTTTTTATGCATTATTATTAGATAACCAACAAGGACCTACTGTATAGCACAGGGAATGTTGCTCAATAGTCTATAGTAATCTAAATGGGAAAAATAATTTGAAAAAGAATAGATACATGTATATGTGCAATTGAATCACTTTATTGTACACCTGAAACACATTGTTAATCAACTATGCTTCAATATAAAATAAAAATTTAAAAAAATAATTCTTCTTATTCCCTGGTGACTAAGATGATAAAGAATCCGCCTGCAATGCAGGAGACCCAGGTTTGATCCCTGGGTCAGGAAGACCCCTTGGAGAATGAAAAGGATACCCACTCCAGTATTCTTCCCTGCAGAATTCCATGGACAGAGGAGCCTGGTGGGCTACAGTACATAGTGTCGGACACGACTGAGTGACTAACACTTTCTAACGTACTCTTTGGATACTTTTAGTATTAATAAATAAAGTATAAAACTTTAGTATTACTAACCAAACTTTATCAAAAAATATTTTTCTTTCTAATTTAAAATATATCTTGTATTAGCCATAAGTTAAGTATGTGTTTGCCACACAGACTGATTATGGGAAGATCCTGGGAGGTGCCTTCTGCTGAATTACTAAAACATTCTTCATAGATTTTCTTGTGATTTATATTATTTATAATTGTTTTTATTACACTCATTTGAAACAGAGCAAAAATCTTTCCTCCTAATTCTACAATCTCCTTCACTTTAAAAAGGGTTATTCAATTTTAGTATGGATTGCAGTGGTTCATTGTGTAATTACAGAACATATTATACAGGAATAATCTGACCCTTCTTTCAGTGAATCATTTGAGACAGTCTCTATCTTTCTCAGGAGGAGAGGGAATGATTAAGCTGTCATCATCTCCTAGTGTCACTGAAAGGACATGAGTTTCAGTGCTATATGACCTGACATTTAAACTCATACTTTAAGATACATTTTTTTTTCCTTTTCCATTTTCTTTTCTTCTTCTCTCTCTCGCTCTCTTTTGATTCCATATATAAGGAATGCTTGCAGCATTTGTCTTTATTTGTCTGGCTTTTTCACTTATCATGATCCTCTCTGGCTTCATTCATCTTGTTGTAAATGGCAGCATTTCCCTCTTTGTGTGTGTGTGTTAGTCGCTCAGTCGTGTCTGACTCTTTGCAACCCTGTGGACTATAGCCCACCAGGCTCTTCTGTCCATGGGATTCTCCAGGCAAGAATACTGGAGTGGGTTGTCATGCCCTTCTCCAGGGGATCTTTCCAACCCAGGGATCAAACCCGGGTTTCCTGCATTGCAGGCAGATTCTTTACCATTTGACCTACCCAGGAATCCCTTCTTTTTAAAAGCTGAATAATATTTCATGTGTATCTTTATCTGTATATGAAGGTACACATGGGATATTATATATATATATTTATCTCTTATAAACATATTATATATATAGAATATTATATAGAGAGACAATATTATATATATATTTTTTTCCATGCATCCGTCTATAGACATTTAATTGTTTCCATAGCTTGGCTATCATGAATAATGCTGCAGTGAACATAGGGATACAGAAATTTCTTTGAGATAGTGATATTGTTACTTTGGATATATATCCATAAGTGAGATTGCTGCCTTATATGGTAGTTCTGTTTTAAATCTTTTGAGAACTCCTGTACTGTTTTCCGTAATGGATGTACCAGTTTACATTCATGCCAACAGTGTACAAGGGCCCTCTTTTCTTTACAGCCTCACCAATATTGGTTATCGTTTGTCTTTTTGTCAGTAGCTAGCATAACAGATGTGAAGTGATACCAGAAACCACATTGTGTCTTTGATTTGCATTTCAGTGATGATTAGTAATGTTGAGTATGTTTTCATGTATCTGTTGACATTAGTATATCTTCTTTGGAGAAATACCTATTGCACTCATTTACTCCTTTTCATTGGGTTATTGGTACCTCATGACTACTTTAGAGAAATGTTCAATTGTTACATAAACTAGAATCTATTTCTTTGTTATCTTAAGTTCCAGTGACCTGCTTGCTATTCTTCCTCCAGCATCACACTGACGTCCATATAATGATGCATTCGTTTTGTATTTCAAATCACCACTGACTAGTTAAATAAAACACAATGGGTCTGTAGGGCAGAATTCTGACATGGACCTCACTGAGGTAAAATAAAAGTGCTGACAGGACTATGTTCACTTCTGGAAGCTCTAGAGGAAAATCCTTTTCCTTTCATTTCCCCACTTCTAGAAGCTACCTATCTATATATTATTTGTCTCATGGAATTCCTGCCTCTATCTTCCGGCCCATCAATAGCAGGTCAAATCATTTCCTTGCTATTGTCTCTCTGGTTTGCTGCAGTCTGAAAGGTTCTCTACTTTCTTCTCCACCCTATTTGAAAGACGGTGCATGTAGGCACCAGACACCCTCTCGAGTGGGTGAAGGCACAGTGTGCCTTCTCGAGAGGGTCTTAGAAGCCTGGGTGAGAAAGTGAGCTCAGCAGGCCTCCCCGCTCCAAGAAATTAGCCAGAAATAGAGAGAGAGAGAAAGACAGGAAGAATAGAAAGAAAGAAAGACATGGGACCAAAGCTCTGATGGAGCAAAGGTGTTTTAATCAACATGGCGTGGGCATACTTACTGTCTTACAAGGTGGTTATTCTCAGCGGAAGATAAAGATTAAAATTCCAGACTTACAAAATGTTAAGACAATCCCTATCAAAGGGAGAGTTGCAAACAATCACCTTTTACCATATGGCTCATAAAAAGGAAGAGGGTACTTATCACCTTAATGAGAAATGCCTGGATTCCTCAGCCTCGGGGAAAGGTGTGCCTCTCCTCTTAATTCCTGAATATTCAGGAATTAATAAGGGCCAGAGGGTTCCTGACAGATCCAAAACAGCACACAGGAAGCCTCTTGTTAAAAGCTTCCTGACAATTCAGGACTGATTTCCTTTAGGATTGACTGGTTTGACCTTCTTGCTGTCCAAAGGAATCTCAAGAGTCTTCTCTAGCACCGTAGTTTGAAAGCATCAATTCTTTGACACTCTGCCTTCTTTATGGTCCAACTCTTATAGTTGTACATGACTACTGGAAAGACCATGGCCTTGACTATACAGACCTTTGTCAGCAAAGTGCTATCTTTGCTTTTTAATACACTCTCTAGGTTTGTCATAGTTTTCCTTCCAAGAAGCAATCATCTTTTAATTTCATGGTTACAGTCATCATCCTCAGTGATTTTAGGGCCCAAGAAGAGGAAATCTGTCACTGCTTCCACCTTTTCCCCTTCTATTCACCATGAAGTGATGGGAGCAGATGCCATGATCTTAGTTTTGTTTTGTTTTTGATATTGAGTTTTAAGCTGGTTTTTTCACTCTCCTCTTTCACCCTCACCAAGAGGCTCTTTAGTTCCTCTTTGCTTCCTGCCATTAGAATGGTATCATCCACATATTTGAGGTTGTTGGTATTTCTCCCAGCAATCTTGATTCCAGCTTGTAGCGGAATCCAGCTTGGCATTCCGCATGGTGTTCTCTCTGCATATGGCACTATATGGCCTCACCATACTCCTTTCTCAATTTTGAACCAGTCCGTCGTTCCAAATAAAGTTCTATCTGTTGCCTGTTGACCCACATACAGGTTTCTAGGGGACAGATAAAATGGTCTGGTATTCCCATCTCTATAAGATCTTCCACAGTTTGTTAAGATTCACACAGTTAAAGGCTTTGGCATAGTCGATAAAACAGAAGTAGATGTTTTTCTTGAATTCCCTTGCTTTCTCTATGATACAGTGAATGTTGGCAGTTCAATCTGTGGTTCCTCTGCCTTTTCTAAACCCAGCTTGTACATCTAGAAGTACTGCTGAAGCCTAGCTTAAAGGATTTTGAGCATGACCTTACTAGCATAGGAAATAAGTGCAATTATCTGGTAGTTGGAACATTCTTTAGTACTGCCCTTCTTGGGAATTGGGAGAAAGATTGACCTTTTCCAGTCCTGTAGCCACTGTTGGGTTTTCCAAATTTGGTGACACATTCAGTGCAATGCTTTAATAGCATCATCCTTTTGAATTTTAAATGGGTTGTATGGTAGTTCTGTTTTTAGTTTTTATAAAGAAACCTCTGTACTGTTTTCTACAGTGACTACATCAGTTCACATTGCCACTACAGGGTACAGTGGTATCCTTTTCTCCACCTCCTCACCAAAATTTGTTGTGTCCTTTTTGATGATAGCCATTCTGAAAAGTGTGAGATCATATCTCGTTGCTTTTTTTTTTAAATTGGAGGATAATTGCTTTCCAATATTTCCTTGGTTTCTGCCATACATCAACATGAATCAGGCGTAAGTATACCTACGCCCCCTCCTTTTTGTTACTTCCTCCCACTCCCCACCCTATCCCACTCCTTTAGGTTGTCACAGAGTACTGGGTTGAGCTCCCTGTGATACACAGCAGCTTCCCATTCAGTTCAGTTCAGTTCAGTCGCTCAGTCGTGTCTGACTCTTTGCGACCCCATGAATTGTAGCACGTCAGGCCTCCCTGTCCATCACCAGCTCCTGGGCCAGGGCCGGGGGTTGGAGGGAAGTTTATTTCATTTTCCTGCCTATTTTTTAATTGGGTTGTTAGGTTTTATCGATAGTGAGTTTTATAAACTTTTATATATGTTATATATTAATCTTCTATTGGTCATATCATTTGCAAATATTTTCTCCCATTCAATACATTGTATTTTCAGTTTATTGATGATTTCCTTTGCTGTGCAAAGCTTTTAAGTTTAGCTGGGTATAACTTGTTTGTGTTTGTTTTTGTTTTCTTTGTTTTAGGTGATGGATCCAAAAACATATTACTGTGATTTATGTCAAAAACTATTCTTCCTATGTTTTCCTCTAGGAGTTTTATAGTATCCAATCTTTTATTTAGGTCTTTAACTAATTTTAAGTGTATTTGGTATTAGAGAATGTTCTAATTTAATTCTTTTATGTCTGTGTCCAATTTTCACAGTGCCACTTATTGAAGAGACTGTCTTTTTTCCATTTTCTGTTCTTCGCTCACTTGTCACAGATTAATTGGTCACAAGTGCTTTGGTTTATTTCTGGGCTCTCTATGTTGTTCCCTTGATTCATGTGTCTGTTGTGCCAGTACCGTGTTGTCTTGATTACAGTAGCTTTGGTGTATAGTTGTGAAGTCAGGGGCATGATGCTTCCAGCTCTGTTATTGTTGTTCAAGATTGTTTTGGCTATTTGGTTTCTTTTGTGTTTACATACTAATTTTAAAATCAGTTTTTCTAGGTTTCTGAAAAATTCCATTGACATTTTGATAGGGACTGCATCAAATCTGTGCATTTCCTTGTGTAGTATGGTCATTTATAGGGGAAAAAAGTAAAAACCTGCCCAGAAAGCAAACATAGGAAGAGCATCCCTCAACATAATAAAAGCATATGTGACAAACCCACAGCTAACATTATACTCAATGGTAAAAAACTGAAAGCATTTCCTCAAAGATCAGAAAGAAGACATGGAGGCCCACTCTCACCACTTTCACTTAACATGGATTTGGAAATTCTAGGCACAACAATCAGAAAAAAGAAAAAAAAGAAATGAAAGGAATACTAACTGGAAAGGAAAAAGTAAAACTGTCACTATTTGCAGATGACATGATACTGTATACAGAAAATGCTAAAAACACAACCAAAAAACTACTAGAATTCATCAGTGACTTTGGTAAAGTTTCAGGATACAAATTAATAGACAGAAATCTGTTGTATCTCTATGCTCTAACAATGAACTAGTAGAAAGATAAATGAAACAAAAAAACACATTTGCCTTTGCATAAAAAAAATAAAATACCTTGGGGCAGGCCTAGTTAAGGAGGTGAAAGATTGAGTACTCAGAAAACTATAAGACACCAAATAAAGAAAGTGTAGATGACACAAGCAGGTGGAAAGATATACCATGTTCTTGGCTTGGAAGATTCAGTATTGCTAAAAATGACCATACTACCCAAGGAAACCAGTGCTTTTAAAAGTGTTTTTATAGATCTCTCTTGAACTCAGATAGACCATGTGAAATAGTCAGGGCTTAAAGTCTATTTTTTGCAGCATGGAGTTGAAAAATTATCAGTTGTGGTAGAGTAATAACTTGTTAAAATTGGTTAAGAAAATATTTTCCCCAGTTGAAGGATTTCACCCATAAATTTTATATTGCTATTTAAAAAACCAATATTAGTACAAGATACAAAGCTATTGGCAAAGTGAAGTGAATGTTATCAATATCTTATTCACACATCTAAAGGTTTGTGGTTTTCATCTCATTTCATACTGCCTTGTAGGAGGAATTTTCTTTAATGTCCAAGGCAAAGATAAAGTCTTTTTTTTTTTTGGTAGCATAAATATTTTAAACGTTTCTGTTTTTATTTTATCTTTACACCTTATATATTTCCATTATTTGGCACTGGAAAAATAGAGCTTGTCTACAGATGATCTTCATATTATGGCATAAAGACTAGCCATTTTATGAGATGGAGAATTCAAGGAATGGGTTGTTTTAGTCATTTAATCAGGCAATATATAAATATCTTTCATGAGCCAACCACTATATTACTTAGATATGGTAATGAATAAAACAGACTCTGTTTATACCCTCAAGAAGAAGTTTCCATCAGAGAAAAATGACATTAAGCAAATCATTTCCAATAACTGAATATATTATTTCAAATATACAAAGAGCTTTAGAGAACTACTTAGTTAGAGACAGGTTAATGAGTACTAATACATCTTTGTATGCTTTCTGGACACTGCATTTCTCTTGAGTAGGCCTGCAATTCCTTCTGAGGTCTATGGGGTCTTAGTGATGAAGTGGAGAAAAAATGGGTAAGAAGGCATGGAAGGACATGTGCAGAATATTCTGGGAATGAGGTATGATAAAGCATAGCACTTGAGAATGTATTAAATAAAATTGCCCTGTCACTTTGCATAGGAAATATGCAATGAAATCACTTTACTCAATTCAGTTGGCTTGGGTTGAGAATCTACAGAGTATCAGAAACTTTGTAATACAAAGAGTTGAAGACCCTACCCTACATAGAGCTTGCTTTAATGGAGAGATAAGTTGAATAGTCACATAATTATAGTATGCTAAAAGGGAAAGGCAGTGCTCGATGACAATTACAGTTGACTGTGAAGAGAAAGAAGAGTGATTGAGAATAATACAAAATTTATAGAAGAGGTGGCTCAAAAGGATTAAATTTAACACATGAAGATGAGGTTGAGGGTAAAAGAAAGTATAAAAACAAAGGTAGGAATTTGAGATATAATCTCAAATAGATAGATTAATAGTTTTTTCAGGCTTACATAAGAGAGTAAAGAAATTGGGAAAATAAAGTAAGGTGAGATAAAAATAAACAGCAAAAGATAAGCCGGCCTGCCTGTAGGAAACATTATATACAGGGATAAGTGAAGATGCCTGGAGAAATAGGCTTGGGGCTATATATGCATCTAGTACAGAAGAAATGCTTGTTCAGGAAATTCTGCAGGTAATTCTTAGACTGCTGCTTCTCATACTGACTGTACATTAATTTTAACCACTGCCTTCCGCATTAGACTTGTATGAGATCCTACTGACAAGGCAGGTTTCAAGGGCTACTGTCAAACATAGCAAAACTTTTTAGTGAGACCATTTCCCCTTCCCCAACCTTCAGATGACTCTGAGACTGACTAAAATTTCAGAATAATTGGATGAAAGGCTATGACGATTTTCTTTCAGTACATTTCTTAAAATTAGCATACATAGATGTATGCATACATATACATATGAAAGAAAAAACAATGGTATTATGTGTACATAGCCTTGTACAGTTTGGGGAGAGTTTCCATAATAACTTGTTGTTCAGACTCAGCCTTTGAAATGACTATGTGGTTTTCCATAAAATGGCTGTCCCATTAGTAATTTAATCGCTCCTGCCTTCATTAACGTTTACATTTCTTTGTCTAATCTGTGTAATTGCAAACAGTGTTCCTGTAGTTATTCTTAAGCACATATCTTTGGAATATGTACTTGTATTTCTGAAATGCAGATAGGTAGAAATTGAACTTTTTGGTCGTTAGAAGGATTGCTAAACTGTGGTTATTGCATTATATTACCAAAGGGCTTGCTAGGTGGCACAGTTGGTAAAGAATCCACCTGCCAATGCAGGAGATGCAAGCGACATGAATTTGATCCCTAGGACAGGAAGATCCCCTGCAGGAGGAAACAGCAACCCACCCCAGTGTTCTTGCCTGGGACATTCCATGGACAGAGGAGCCTGGCGGGCCACAGTCCAGGGAGTTGCAGAGTCAACAGGACTGAGGACAGCATGGCCACATATTACCAAAATGGTCATTATTTTTGTAACTGACACATTATAACCACATGGCTACTAGGGTCACATAACCCAGTTTCAAAATATAAATAGTGTTTGTTAAAAATAGTTTTTGAAAGAAAAAATGGAAAATATATTTGAATCTTTCATGTCATGAATAAACTGAAAATTAACATTAAAGTAACAAGGTAAACAATAAACATTGATACATTGGGGATGATTAAAAATTCAAACAGAATGCATAAATATTATGAATAAATAATAAGAGCATGATGGTAACTATGCATTGCAGAGCTTGGCATTCTTAAGGGTAACATTCTGAAGGATAATATTACTATCAGAATCCAGTAAGAGTTAATAAAATTATGGAAATATGTAAAGTCCTTCCTGTTCAAACAGAATTTGTATCTGTAAAAATGTCTGTGTTCATATGTGAAGATAAGAGTCTATACAAATACAAAATAGCTCTAATTCAGTCTGCTTAGTGTTTTTAACCCTTTTACAGAAGTCAGGAATTGGAATTTAGCATCAAAGATCCTAGCTGTCCAAAGACTACTCAGGCCAAGTTAATCAATCTAAGTAAAAGATTCCACCTAGTAAGATATAGTCCACCTTTAGAATCTCTAAGGTAATAAATGAAGAGAACATAATAGAATTTACAATGGACTAGCAAATTACTTCTTTAAAAAATAACAGGTAAATGGGAAAAAAGCACTTCACTCAATCTGGGATTCTTAAAAAATTAACAATTAGCATAATATATAGCTCAGCTAGAAGAGGTTGGCTTTGGCAAATTATTTTACTTAAAACACAAATACACACACATCTTCTCAACATAACCTTATGCCTTGGTTTATGTGTAGTAAAGAAAAGAGGACGCTATAGCCCAAAACGGCTCTCTCCATCTTGACTGTATTCTGGAAAATATAAACATTATTCTTTATAATGTATTCTTTGATAATACACAGACTCCAGCTCCTGGATTGAATGCAGTAGTTCCTCTTCTGACCTCATACCATCATTCACTGGTCGCCAGTATAACAGAGATCCAAATTTTACTATGTCTAGCTTTCTCTTTAGGCAGCTTCTTAATGTGGCCTCACAAGGGTTAATTTGACCTCAGGAGCTTTCCACAGTGTTTTTTAAATTCTTAATCTCAGAACTCCTTTTACATTAAAAAAATAAAAATAAAAACAGTGAGAACCCAAAGACCAAAGAGATTGACAAAGTTTGTCCTGCAGGCCAAATCCAGCCCATCTCCTGTTTTTGTAAATAAGTTATTATTTGAATAGAGCTACGCTATTTATTTTTGTATTGTTTATGGTTATTTTCTCTCTGTAGTGGCAGAGTTGAGTAATGTGACAGATGCCATATGGCCATATGGCTATTTACTGTCTTGTCCTTTTCAGAAAATGTTTGCCAGCCTCTGTTGTATGTGGATGATAATTAGTGATTTTTAACCATATGAAAAATTAAGCTTCAAAAATTTTAAAATTGAGAAGTACATAAGCACACTTTTCATTAGCCACCAGAGCTAAAAGGCATGCAGCCTTTGGGAAACTGCTATGCATTCATGGGAAAATGAAAATGAAAAAGGCAAGTAATATCTTAGTATTATCATGAAAGTACTTTTACCCTCCTATGAGACCCTGGATGTATATAAGGAATGTGAGAGATCCTCAGACCATGTTTGAGAGCTGCTGGGATAGTATATGGCAAAGAGTAGCTACTCAATATTGCACGGATGAATAAGCAATAGCAACAAAAGAGTCAATATTTCTATAGTTTCTTAAAATTTATAGAGAACTTTTATGGCAAAAGTATCAAAGAAAAGGGTTTTAATATAGGAGATGTTAGAGCATCTTTGCAAGCTGAGGGGAAAGAGGGCCATGCAGCCTGAGCATGATTAAGGATGTATATAAACAGACAGAAGAGTTAGACACGACTGAGCGACTGAACTGAACTGAATAACAGACAGAAACAATTAACTTAAAATAGGCCATATGAAGGAACTTAAATGACTTAGTTGAATTTTTATATGGTGCAGAAAGTGGTATAATATAATCCTACAGTGAAAACAAAGAATATGATATAATAATGTAATATGTGGGGAAATAGATGAGAAATCTTAGGAAGAGCAAAGAAAAATCATCTTCAAAAGAAAATCTTCAAAGGAGGGTTGCTTGAGGAAATTTTACGATGGACGACAATAGACTGTCTTCAAAAAATTTAAAGAAGATTGTTCTCAGTGTCAGAGTCTTTTATAACTTACCCTGTATCTGTGCCCTTCAGGTACATTTTAAAAAACATTTTGTCTTTGACCTTCTTTGTAAAAAAAGTTAAAAACAAAAAATTTCAAGTAGAAATTTAAATTTATTTTTGGTGGAGTCAGAAATGACCAAAGAATGTTTCAACACCTGTTTTGTAATCTGAAAGTAAGTTAAGAGTTACTCCTGGTATCTGGGGCACCAGTGTGCCATGAGTTTGCCTTTACATGCTGTATTCTGTGAAAGTAGTGGGGCTTGGACTGGGTATCTAGTTAGTCTCATCACCTTTTTAGCTGCACTCAAATGTACTTTCCATTATAAATGAATAGCAATCCAGTTGTTGTGGTTATACAATGTTTGATATATGTTTGAGTCACATGAATTGTTAGAATCTTTATTCAAGTTGTTTATGGGAAATGGTTTCTTTTGTGTATATTGCTTATCTATACACTTTATTCCTAGGAAAGATATCTAAATGCTGCACAGTATTCAACCATTCTAGTGAGAGAATGTTTAAAAGAAAAATAAAGATCAGCAATTATGAGCCTAAGCTCATCTAGAAACAATTTGTTCTATTATGTTATTGAAAACAAACATAAATGAATGTCAGTAAGCTATGGTGTTTTACCTCCTTCAGTATTATATTTACATTATTTGCACAGCAGGATGAGAAAGTAATCCCTGCAGGGATATTAAGGAAATCATTTATTTTTCTGTTAGATACACAAACGTGTTACAGTGTGTTTTACCATAAACAATAACTTTTAATTGGGAGACATGAAAATTGAATATCACTACCATGTGTGACATGTGAATTATGATGTGGTATTTATAAATATTTTAGTAGCTACTGTTTACCAGATGGAAGTACTGCATGTTTTTGCAAATCTGAAACATCTTTTTTATGATAATAGTCCACATTTGAGGTAATTTCTTCTGTCCTTGAAATATGGATGCAGGTTCTGTGCACTGTATGTAGTATTCTTAGCTTTTAGCAAATCAAACAATCCTAAACATGAATACACGTCAAGATGAATGTTAACGATTCATTTGACTAATGAATGCTAAATTCAAATGTTTTCTCCCCATATGTGCTATAATTTGAAATAAAAGGGCTGAACAAATTCCCCATGTGCATTTTTGCTCATCACACATAACCTTTGAAAAATAACTCTAAAGATGATATTTCAACATGGAGGAAATCACATTAAAGTCCACATTCTATTAGACATAAAGCATTATTCCAAAACATTAAAATTGTTTTTGCCTATTTTCAGGTGGTAAATTAATGTCATTCTCCCTTACGGTATTTTGTAATTGGAAGAAGTGTCTGCTAGAGATTTCAGTTTCTGTGAAAGAAACTTTCCCTCCTCTATTTTTCTTTCTCTTTATTGGTTCTTTTTCTCTACTCTGAGACTTCTGCTTCTTCTGTTATCACCCTTTAAAGTACTGTGGGTGTTTTGCCACATAGACTAGGCTTGGAATGAGGTCTGTAGTTACCAGTACCAGCAGTAGAAATGAAACATTGTATTGTCACTCTTTCCTACTGATTGACTGGATGGTCTATCTTGGCTGGCACCCTGCATCTCAACTGGTGTGTCTAGGAAGGCTATGGAAGTAAGATTGTGAGCCTTTCAAGCAAGCATGTGTAATATTAGCATTTCCTGATGCGTGCTTGAAGAGTTGCTTTTTGACACTTTCAATAATTTTAATGAGGTATCTTAGCTTGATTTACAAATTTGGCAAACTTAACTTGTGTTGTTATGTTTAAGCTTTGGTTCTTATTTCATAATGTGTGCTTTGAGAGTCTTTGATGCTGTGGAAGAATAAAGAAACTTCATCTCTCACCTCCTACGGTATCCAGAAACAAAACAGAAAAGGAGATAAAGTAGAATTAGAAATGACTTTTCGGTATCAAACAAGATTAAAAGGTTTCAAGTCTCTTAGGATAGAATATTGATTGTAGCAATGTATGCACACATACACACAGACCACAAACACACAACTCTGAAACCAAATAACATTTTTTTTTACCAATTGTTAACAGGATTATGGTTTAATTTGAGAGTCAAGAAAGTAATCTCCTAGCATTTGGATCCATTTGAAGCTCTACATGAGATTTTTCCATTTTAAAATGTCCCAGGGAAACATATATCTTTGAGTAATGTGATGGAATTTAAGTGCTATGAACACTTGCAAAAGAAGCTAAATTAAGAGTAATGTGATGGAATTTAAGTGCTATGAACACTTGCAAAAGAAGCTAAATTAAAGGCACAAAATTTAAAAGGATATATTATTTCATACATAAATTGCTGGCATCCACTTTATAAATGGGAATTAGATTTGTAGTCTGTAAAAATCCTTAGGAAGCTGTGATTTACATTTTCCTCTTGGTTGTTACAGTTTAATATTTCTCCTAATGCATGAAATGTGTTCATGCCACTTTTTGAGAGTCTAAAATGAAAATGTTACAAATAGGAATACATTAATGAAAATGTTACAGAAGGAATACAGCCATGACATAATCAGGTAGCTCAGCATCTTTGCTAGACTGTGATAGGGGGGAGTTTAAGGTATTTGGAACTAATAGCTTCTCTCCCTTTTCTAGGTGGCTGTTTGCCTAAAATAGAAAGATGGAGGGAATAGATTATAAATAGTCAGTTACTATTAGGTTCTGTTATTCTTGGCATTAGATCTGAAGGAGCTCTATCTGGAGGAAGGCTGTGAAAATGCTGCATAGGGTCAGGAAGGTATAATTAGTTAATAAAGATTTAAAATCAGGACACCTAGATTTTATTTCACTTTAATTCTTAATAAACTCAATGATCTTTTACAAATTATTGCTTTTGTGGTATCAATCTGTTACTGCCTGTGACAATAATTAATTCCTGATCTTCTATATTGATATAAATTATTTCCTGAAAAATACAGTGTTTTCAAATTTTACCATGCAAATAATAGTCTATGTGGTTGCAGATAATTTAGATTCCCAGCTGCTGTTTCAGAGGAATTTGACCTTATTTGTACCCACGGAAGGTGTATGCATGCCACATGTGATACATATGGTGCCACCCTAAGGGGGTGGTGCTACCCTAGGGGGTTGGCTAAGTCCCCGCTTACTCCCAGATTTCAGCTGGAGCAGTCTTTATGAAAGCCAGTGATACTAATTCTTCCTAAAAGTACTAGAGACAAAAATGTTACTTAGAGAGAAACTATTTTGATATGTTTAATTCTTTCTCTTAAGGGGTTGTATGCGCTAAAAGCCTTCAGTGAGCAACTCCTTTGAGTTATGTCATCTCTTATTTCATTCTACAAAGCAAAATAATTATATGAAAACCATATGCAACCTCATAAGTAGTATCTCTTCTAATGAAAATTAAGGAAGTAGTTCAAATAAATGTTTGAAAAATCTGCTGCTCCTACTGTTTCACTCCTATATATGAAAAACAAAGTAATATTTTTGTTTCTCTTTGCTTCTCTAATTGAGTAATATAAATGGGTTGCTTTTATTCACTACAGGTCCTCAATTTTTTTTCTTCAGAACCAATCCAAATGGGAAACAAAACTGAAGCTTCAATACAACTGGTTTCCTAACTCAGCCTGATTTTCCAAGATCTGTTCTTATATAATCAAGTAGAGTATGGATGCTTTATATGGGTTGACATATGGTCAGCTTGTAATCTTCTTACCAATTCCTCTCCTCATTAATCTGGGCTCTACCTAATAATTGCTTTCCCTACATAATGGAACAAGTTAATTGCAAAATTCTGCTCCACTAGAATTGTCAGGTAAACTTTGCTGAATTAAACCCAACTGAAATTTTCCCATCAGAAATGTACTCACCTGTATTTTAAAATGCATAAACTGTGCATTTTAAAATATTACCAAATATATATTTTTTCAACAAACATCATGTATTTTTCAGAAATAATAAGATAGCTGATGACCTGTGTTATCTTGCTACAGCTATTATCTCACACATGCAGAAGAAGAGGATAGGAGCTCATTTGGTGAGCCATTTAGGTCTTTAAGTTTGTATCTGATATTATTAGATTGTTTTATTTTCAGATCACAGGACTCATCACAATATACTCTACATTTAGAATGAATATTAGTTTATAAGCACTGAAGTATTAAATAATATGTTCATCTACATAAAAAGGGTAGCATTCCAGATGCATCGTTTTCCTGTATTGTAAATAAGCTGCATTTGGAGGCCTGATTTCCTAAGATTTTCTCTATGGCAGTGTAGGTCAAGTGAAACCAGAAGTTAGCCCAAAGGGAAACATTTGTAGTTCTCACTTCATTTTTGTACTTTATCAGTTACATAATATGGTACTCAAACAAACACACACATACATATATAGCTTAAAATTTTTCCTTTAGCAATTTTGACAGCTATGAGTTTCCCTCTTGAGGAAGTGCATAAGAATGTCATCTTTAATTTTGTTTTCCTTTTATCTTCTTTTCTTTATACAAGCTAAGGACTGTGAAGAAAAAAGTCAAAGTGCAAATAGGCAGGGCTGCAGTAATATGAATAAAGCTCCTTGCTGCTGCTGCTGCTGCTGCTAAGTCGCTTCAGTTGTGTCCGACTCTGTGCGACCCCATAGACGGCAGCCCACCAGGCTCCCCTGTCCCTGGGATCCTCCAGGCAAGAACACTGGAGTGGGTTGCCATTTCCTTCTCCAATAAAGCTCCTTAGCTGGCACTAATGAAATACTTCTGGAGAAGCAATTGCTATGTTTGTAAATTTACGGAAACTGCTAGGGAAAACCTAGGGGTCCTCTCACTAAATATCATGCTTGCATTGTCAAGAAGGCTGCATCACATTATGCTTGTAAACTCATTATAATGATGAAGCCCAGACCTTTTCTAGGGATTGTTATTAACAGGCTTTAGCAGGTTGACCCTGCTGGACAAGTGGTCTTACCCTGCTTATCCACAGGTTATTTGTCTTACTTAAAAGGGCTTATAGTACTTGTGGCCATGAGAGATTTGAGGCATAGTGATCATGACGAGAAGGTGGCACACCTGCAATTCTTATGGTTGAATAAAAGGGTCCAAAAAACCCAGGAAGTAGCTTTTTACATAATATAGAAGTTACTTAGATCATTCATTTGAACAATTGGTATTTGCTGGATGCTGATCTCAAATATCTTAATTGTACATGAGGAAGCTCTCTATGCTTAATAAGGAAAACTCTATGTACTCATATTGGTCATAATTTAGAAATGTTGCTAAAATTTGGGAAGGCAACATAATAAAATATCATTTAATTGCAAGTCCTACTCAACTATCTAGGTCAAATTATACATCATCTTGTAGGTAACAGACATGTGGGTAGGTGTTGAGAAGTATTAACTTCTGTGATGTCCCAGAGGAGCATCTAGAAGCAGTTGTGATTTATGGATAAATTTATGGATAAAGGCCAAGAGTCAAAAAACTACTTTTGAGAGCTAATGTCACATGTAAGGGCAGCAAGAGATCTGGCAGAGGGAGACATCTAGGGCATATGTTTAGGAAAGATGAAGGTCTAGATAAGAAATCCAAATATGAAGAGATTATAAACAAGTCAAGAAACTGACTGTGACATCAGATAAAGCTTCATAAAGCCAGCCATCAACAGTACTGGTCCAGTTACAGATTCTTCTTGGTTGGCAGTTACATAGATTAGAGAAGCAGTTCTCAAACTCGTTTGAATTAGGGATCCTTTGCACTTAAAAATTTTGCAAGGGTCCTGCAAAGTTATTGTCTGCATGAGTTATATCTGTTGACATCTTCTTTCTTAAGAAGATACTGTTTTATACTTGTAAAATCTATTTTATGTTTACCTAATTGGAAGAGTCTGCATTCAACTGGTTTTAGTATTTTGTTTATGTTGAAATATTTGAGGAAAATCTAGCCTCACACAGATATATAATCAGAAAAGGAAGGAGTATTTCAGTAGCTTTTCCAGATACTTGTGGATATTTTTTTTTGATTCTACTCTGTACTCAACAAATGGGAATTTCTCAAATGCTAGTTGTAATGTAGAATCTTGAAATATATCAATGAACTTTTTGCTCTTTCAAATTAAAATCTGTAGGTCTAGTGTTCCCTTTGAATACACACTTATCCATTAATTATTTTATAAAATGTACTTGTTATTTGGAAAATACTGGCTCACTGAATGATGCAGATTTCCCAAACATTGATATGTTTCATTATATAATATCAAAACATCACATTTACTAATATTACCATTGATTTCATCCAAAAGCTATTTAAGTATTGGCACCCTGTCAAGTTTAGCATAGCAGAAGTTTTTCAAAGTTCTAATTTTGCTTCGAAATTCTGAATTTTATGTAAGTTAACAAGTGACATGATTTGTTTTCCTTGAAGTGACAAATTTATGTCATTTGATTTTGAGAAAATGTTTGTCAGCTACTGAAATCTGAATTACCATTTTTTTTGTCAGTCATTATTCCAATTAAACATGATGTTTGATGAAAACACAAGCTAGCGCAGCTTGTATCTTAAACCGTAACACAAGTGCTTTATGCAGACTTATTTTGCCATATAGGATATTAAAAGGTCCCAAAGAATTAAAACAAATACAAATAGCATTTGTATTTTTTTACTGCTTCATAGTGGCTCAGACAGTAAAGAATCTGCCCGTAATGCAGGGGGTTTGATCCCAGGGTCGGGAAGATCCATCCCCTGGAGAAGGAAATGAAAACCCACTCCAGTATTCTTGCCTGAGAAATTCCATGGACAGAGGAGTCTGGTAGGCTACAGTCTTTGGGGTTACAGAGAGTTGGACACGACTGAGCGCCACACACACACACACACACACACACACACACACACACACACACACACTGCTTTATCAGGACATATTTAAGTGAAACTGGATTTTTTAGCTTTGTTTGCTCATTCATTCATTTACCCTATGTACCTATCTGTCTATCAACTTACTTATTAACAGTGAATTTGTGGCTATTTTCCACTAACTAGTACAATATAGTGTCACCGAGTTAATTAAGTCTAGGGTACCAACAGTTTTACCTACCACTGCTTTAACAGCATCACTGAAAATGTCAATGCAATGAAAAAGGAAAATGGTATCTTTGATAATATTATGAACATTGTTTTGAAATGTTTTTCAGTGACTCCCTAAAAAGGTCTTGGGGACTCCCAAGAATTTCATACCACACTTAGATAACTGTTGGTTTAGAGGCAGTTTGATTGCTTTTTAAAAATGTCATGTCTTGAACTTCTTTTTATTTTCTGAACTTTTTTTTTTCATTTTGTTTTTCTTCTTCATTGTCCTTCAGAGAAAAAGCAGACACCCTGCAATAATTTCCTGTCTTTTCTTCTCTACTTAACTGAGATGTGGCATATGGCAAATGTTAAGTTGTTCAATCATTCAACAAATATTTATTAAGGGTTTATTCTGTCCTGAGCATTCTGTTAGAAACTAGACAAAACCCTTTTATAAACAGGACATGAGGGCAGAAATTACTTTTATTTTCTCCACCAATTTTGGACATGTAGGCAAAGTTCGGTAAACATATTGCCCAGTTGGCTCTGTACTCACTACTTCTCCTCCCTGCTTTGTCTCTCCATCTCCTCTGTAAAATCCCTATCAGTGCATTGATTATCAGGTTCATGCTTGGCAGTAGCCACCAAAATAAAAAGGAGTCTTTTGATTGTAGATTTTATTTTTCTTTAAAGCTAATCCTTTGGACATTATTTTCCATTTTATGGGGCCTTCTGAACTTAGATCCATTTTTCCACCTAAAACTCCATTTCTACTTCTCAACCCCAGAACTGTTAATATTCTTTACTGCCTTTTTAGTACTAGAGAAATCTATCCCTTCTAAGAGTGTTAAATCCATACCTTTTTAATATCTAGTTAAAATTACTGACTGCATAGCTATCACCTTTACCAACTTGCCCTTCATTCCCTGGGTAGGTTATGGGGAGTGCCTCTAGTGTTTGTTTCTTACAGTTTGATTTTTCTTTAGACCTTATTTTTGGTGCATATCCAGCCTCTTCTCTGGTTTATATTAGTATCATCTTGAATTTTTATGCTCCTATATTTTTCTAACTGCCCACATCCCATTCTCTATCCTATTTATTCATAATTCTTCCACTTGGATAGATGAAGTGACATGAATTCTGTATTTATCCTTCTGGCTAGGTTCATCTCTAGTTTAAAATATTTTACTCAGCTATCCACACAAAAATACCTGAAGTAAAAAATAACTAAATTTATTGTGTGCCTTACATGTATTTAATCATTGCAACAGCCCAAGATATAGCACTATTACCAGTGCTGTTTAAAGAGGAAGAAACTGAGTCATAGAACATTTCCTATGTTCACAACAGTGAGGCCTAAGTCCCAAAAAGATGCTTTGTCTTCAGTTCCAGCCCTCCTCAGTACACAGTACTACTTCCCACCCGTCTGAGGGGCTCTCCATGTTTCAACATTAATGTCGGGACACCACCTTTCCGTTTTCTTTCGTTAATATCAACTTTTCTGTTACCTACCAACCCATGGCCATTTTAAGGAATAAAATATTTTGCTAAATATATGTTAACTACTGCTACTTGTCTCAGAACTAAGATTTTAGCCACTTTCGGGATCTCAAATAGACAACCTCTTCTTTTCCTAGTGATGCTACTGCTGCTACTTCCCCTGGAGCCTAACCTAAATTTTTACTGAAGCATCAGGTAGACACAACTGGGTCAAATTCTGCAAAATCTCAACCTCCAGCCCTTCTGCTCCTGGCATTTCTCCGTGGCTCATTCATTCACATATGCTTGTAGAATGGCAGATCTCTGCCACCCAACTCCTGGGTCAGTCCCCCATGCCACATTTCAAGAGCTGCTGTTTGATTTAGGCCACATCTTCCTGCCCTTCTGTACCTTTTCCTTTCCTTGCTAATCTTCCTAAGCTGCATTTGTAACTTTAAATAATACAAAAGCATTATTTTAAAATATTTAAACGCCTGTTTTCATTAACATAAAGTGGTGTCTTATACTTTAGATCTCTGTAATTTTAAATATAACTATGTTCTTCTCAACATTGCTATATTGATAACTTTATTCATATGAACTTTATAAGCTATATCCCATCTCATGATTTCCCACAAAGTGATTGTTTTAAAGAACAGAATTGAATGCAATGTTCTGTTGTATGAAAGAGGATAGCCAAATGCTGAAATAAAGAACTATTTTCTTTTTTGAAATTAAAATACTCTAATATTCATGTATAAAAATTATCTAGCAATTTCTACCTACTGAAAACTATTATAGTGTTATCTATAGAGTATAGATACTCATCTATTCCCTTTAGTTGTCTTAAAATATCAGTCTCCACTTTCACCCATTTCTTTCAGTCTCCCACTTCTGAAGCTCTTTGATAAGGTTTCTTTATCATCAATGTAATGACCTTTCCTCTGCCTTCATCCTGACTAATCTTTCCTTGGTCACAGATGTCATCAGCCACTCCTTCCTTGAACCTCCCGTCCCTGAGTTTCTGCACTGCTTCCCCTTATTGCTTCTCACAGCAGACCTTTTGCTGCAAACCCCTGGAGGTGGTCTGAAGTCCTGCTCCTTCACACCTCTTTACCTCTGCACATTCTCTTCCTTTTGCTCGGAACCTTCAGCCTCTCATTTTATGCCTGGTGAATTCTTACATTTCTTAAAGTTTTAGCTTCATTGTTAATTCTTTTGTGAACCTCCCTTATGCCTTCCTATCATGAAGGCATTCTCCCTTTAGGGAGAATCAATCATTCTGTTCAGCAGTAAATGCTTTGCACTTTATTATGTCAGTGTTTACATTCTACTAATGTGTAGGTGCTCAGTCTCCTGTACCAGCATGAGAACGCCTTAGAAGGAGGGACAAATCCTTGATATATAGCACAGACCTTAGAATCACACAGATCATGGCTCAAACCTTGTTTGTCCAGTTTTAGCTGAGGGATTTTGGAGAAGTTGCTTAAGTTCATGAACTTGCAGGTTTCTAAACAGTAAAATCATTCTCACAGAAGTACTGTAAGAATTAAAAGATTTAACGTATATATGAAGTGACAAAGTGAACTATCAAGGAATGTCAAATAAGTGAATCATTAAGGTAGGAAAACTCTGATTAACATGGCTATGGGCACAATAAACACTTGATAAATTCCTGCTGAATATTTAGATAGATAAATGAATGAATAAGAGCTACTGCATTTGTTTGAAAATTATTTACCTTCATATTCTTCACTTATTTCTCCAATCTCAGAGGAAGTTTAAATCCCTCCTTTCACTTTGTTAAAATATTTGCTTATCACTTTTTCATATCTGTTCTTATTTTCTTCATGGCTTTTTGATGTCATTTTTCTTTGAAATAAACTACACAATATGACACCTCCTTGCCTTTTTAAAAGCAGAGACTGACCTGGTGCATAGAAGCTACTTATATATTTCATCTGTAGAATGGTATTGAATCAGTTAAAATTAAGGTTGAGTGCCTATAATTCCCACCCCTCCCACACAAATAAAATATAAACAGTGACTTAAATGACACGTGAGACTATAAGTGGGCAGATCTGAAGTCATGTGATGGCTCAGTGGTGTCAAGGGTCAAGATTCTTTTTACTCTTTTCTCATGATGTGACTTCACCTCATGGTGTAAGATCTTTTGTAGCTCTAGGCATCAAATCTTCATTCCAGCCAGTGAAAAATATGGAGGAGCAAGAAGGGTTGGCTTGGCCTTTAAAGTCACACACAATACTTACCTGGAAGTTGCACACACGTATTTCAGTGGATGGGGGGAGAGGATTTTTATTATGGTCATACCTAACTACTAGTAGTACTTGTCACCATTTAAATAGCAAAATAATTTCATTATCATATTGCATTTCCCAGGTGCAGCATACTGTCCCTCAAGGACAGTTAACCCAACGGAGGAACGATCACTACTTCTTTACATTTAGAACAGACTGTATAACCGTCTCCTTCTTTTCTCTTAATTTTATCATATAGAAGTTAGTATTATGGCACGATAACACTAAGGGCAGAGACATCTACAGAGAGTGCCATCAAAATTTTTTCTTGTTTATGCCTAAAAACCATGGAGTGATATTCTTATTCCTCAACAAAAACAGCTAATTTGATGATAAATGTTTAGAGCACTTTAATTTCTGGTGAGAAGTTTGGTGTGAGTGTGTGTGTGTGTGTGTGTGTGTGTGTGATAACATAAGATACTTTTTATCAGCCTAGAATCTAAGTAAACAAAATTATATAGAATTCAGATACATAAAATGAAATAAATCTTTAAAAACTAATCTCAAAAGAGCAAATATTTATAAAAAAAAAAAAGAAGTGAAAATAGGCTTCTAACATGTTCTTACGACTATACAGTGGAAGTGGGAAATAGATTTAAGGGACTAGACCTGATAAGAGTGCCTGATGAACTATGGACGGAGGTTCGTGACATTGTACAGGAGACAGGGATCAAGACCATCCCCATGGAAAAGAAATGCATCAAGGCAAAATGGTTGTCTGAGGAGGCCTTACAAATAGCTGTGAAAAGAAGAGAAGCAAAAAGCAAAGGAGAAAAGGAAAGATATTCCCATCTGAATGCAGAGTTCCAAAGAATAGCAAGGAGAGATGAGAAAACCTTCCTCAGCAATCAATGCAAAGAAATAGAGGAAAACAACAGAATGGAAAAGACTAGAGATCTCTTCAAGAAAATTAGAGATACCAAGGGAATATTTCATGCAAAGATGGGCTCTGTAAAGGACAGAAATGGTATGGACCTAACGGAAGCAGAGATATTAAGAAGAGGTGGCAAGAATACACAAAAGAACTGTACAAAAAAGATCTTCACGACCCAGATAATCACAATGGTGTGATCACTCACCTAGAGCCAGACATGCTGGAATGTGAAGTCAAGTGGGCCTTAGAAAGCATCACTACGGACAAAGCTAGTGGACTTGATGGAATTCCAGTTGAGCTATTTCAAATCCTAAAAGATGATGCTGTGAAAGAGCTGCACACAGTATGCCAGCAAATTTGGAAAACTCAGCAGTGGCCACAGGACTGGAAATGGTCTGTTTTCATTCCAATCCCAAAGAAAGGCAATGCCAAAGAATACTCAAACTATCACACAATTGCACCCATCTCACACGCTAGTAAAGTAATGCTCAAAATTCTCCAAGCCAGGCTTCAGCAATATGTGAACTGTGAACTTCCAGATGTTCAAGCTGGTTTTAGAAAAGGCAGAGGAACCAGAGATCAAATTGCCAACATCTGCTGGATCATTGAAAAAGCAAGAGAATTCCAGAAAACATCTATTTCAGCTTTATTAACTATGCCAAAGCCTTTGACTGTGTGGATCACAATAAAATGGAAAATTCTGAAAGAGATGGGTGTCCCAGACCACCTGACCTGCCTCTTGAGAAACCTGTATGCAGGTCAGGAAGTAACAGTTAGAACTCGACATGGAACAACACACTGGTTCCAAATAGGAAAAGGAGTACGTTAAGGCTGTATATTGTCACCCTGGTTATTTAACTTATATGCAGAGTACATCATGAGAAACTCTGGGCTGGAGAAAGCACAAGCTGGAATCAAGATTGGCAGGAGAAATATCAATAACCTCAGATATGCATGACACCACCCTTATTGCAGAGAGTGAAGAGGAACTAAAAAGCCTCTTGATGAAAGTGAAAGAGGAGAGTGAAAAAGTTGGCCTAAAGCTCAACATTCAGAAAACTAAGATCATGGCATCTTGTCCCGTCACTTCATGGGAAATAGATGGGGAAACAGTGTCAGACTTTATTTTGGGGGCTCCAAATCACTGCAGATGGTGATTGCAGCCATGAAATTAAAAGATGCTTACTCCTTGGAAGGAAAGTTATGACCAACCTAGATAGCATATGAAAAAGCAGAGACATTACTTTGCCAACAAAGGTCTGTCTAGTCAAGGCTATGGTTTTTCCAGTGGTCGTGTATGGATGTGAAAGTTGGACTGTGAAGAAAGCTGAGCACTGAAAAATTGATGCTTTTGAACTGTGGTGTTGGAGAAGACTCTTAAGAGAGTCCCTTGGACTGCAAGGAGATCCAACCAGTCCATCCTAAAGGAGATCAGTCCTGGGTGTTCACTGGAAGGACTGATGTTGAAGCTGAAACTCCAATACTTTGGCCACCTCATGTGAAGAGTTGACTCATTGGAAAAGACCCTGATGCTGGGAGGGATTGGGGGCAGGAGGAGAAGAGAACGACAGAGGATAAGGTGGCTGGATGGCATCACCGACTCGATGGACATGAGTTTGAGTAAACTCCAGGAGTTGGTGATGGACAGGGAGGCCTGGCATGCTGCACTTCATGGGGTTGCAAAGAGTCGGACACGACTGAGCAACTGAACTAAACTGAACATATTGTTTGCAGACACAACTGAGAGACTGAGCATGCACACACACAAAGTATTTCTTAAGTATGTGAGTTTTGAAAAGTAATACCAACAATACAATAAATGGGAAAAAACAACTAAAGCCAAATATTGAAACATTGTACTTTATGGAGTATCTTCCTATTTGATGATTTATATGGCATAAAAATAACTGAATTTTTGGCTTAGCACTTAGTTGGAATACCATTATGAAAAAGCAAATTTGTGTGTGTGTGTGTGTGTGTGTGTGTGTTTGTGTGTGTGTGTATGCTCCATCTGGCTTAATAGATAAAAATTCAAATATAAACTACACTGATCAAACTAGTTTCATTCCATGAAAGTTCTGGTATGTCTATTATTTCTACTTTTAAGCCATTCTTTATAAGAAGCTATTTCGAAACTATAACCATACAGAATTAACTATAAGAGTTTTATATGTCCTAAATCTAGCATTGTAAAACTACTTCTTATAGCTACTTAGTGACAGAATGAAAAATGAATTTCCTCTTCATGGTAGTGAAAGATGACTGACTTAATGAGCTATGCGTTTCTTGTCAATTAGGTTTTTTTCTTCTGCATGTCTCTTTACAGATAAAACAGTTTCTTGAAACCACAGTTACAGAGAAGATAAAGAAATATATTGACCCTATCTTTGCCTTCAAGGAGAAAAGTCCTGCCTGCTCGTCAGATTTAAAAATATTGATTGTTCAAAGTTACTATTTCATTACTAAAATTATAAGTATTTATGTATGCCATATAAATGTATATTATATGCTAGTATATTCATTCATTTTTCTTGACCATGGTTTTTTATGGTCCCTTTTTACTTTGTAAAATATCATGTGACATGTTTTACTAAATTCTAGAAAATGTAAAATGATTATTTTTATTCATTATACATTGGCAATCTACATTTTTAAGATCATATCTTGTTTCATGAAGGTTCAAACTTATTCCATTTGAAATATATTTAAATATCACTAGGGAAAACTTAAATCAAAGTGATACTTTAAAACTATTACTGGAAAAAAGTAGAGGAGTCTTTTTTCAAGTTCCATTTCCTCCACTTATCTATAGCTTGTACCTATACCTCTGTTCGTACGTTGTCTGTTTCTTTTAATGGCATTAGATCTCAGAGAGTTCTAGGTCAGAACTAAGCACTAGATTTGATTCTCTCTTCTTCCTTGCTTTTTTCATCAAATATCTAACTGTAATATTTTTCTATGAGCATATTGTCATTCCTGTCCTTCTCATGCTCTGAATTCTTTATCTTCTATTTCATATTAGGCCATTTTTCCCCCACAACCCCCGCCTTTCTTCCCAGACCCTTCTTGACCATTGTGTTTGATTTTTCAGTCCTTAATAAGCAGTATATCCAAAGTTGAATGCTTTGCTGAAAGTGTGAAGTGTAAATATGTATGTGTCTGAGGCCATAGCTTTAATGGTAAATGCACCTTATGGAAGAATTATAGGGAGAAAAATAAAGGTGTGTGTGTTACTCTTGCACTTTTGAATACTATTTCTTTCTAGAAGGATTAGTTCTGAGGTCCCTAGTTAATAAAGTCAATCAATACCAATCAGACTACTAGTTTACTTAAATAATTTGTACCATTGAATTGCAATGAAGGTTTTTCTACTGGAGTTTAAAGGATGTCATCATTAATAAGCAGACGTTTTCCTCCCATAAATGTCTTTACAGACAAAGTGGAGAAGTTATGTAAAAATATCAGCTTTTCTTCTCCAATATTTTATAGAGTATGGAGCCAGATTTATGTATGGAAATTACTAACTTCTTGTATTCTTTTAAGGAATTAACCCAAAGTTCCAAAATGCACCTCCCTCCTGCTTTCTAGTCATCCCCTAGAACTAAAAATTACAACCTGAGATTCATTTCTTAGGACTGCATTGCGAGGTTCACTTTATAAAAATATAAGCAATTCTCAGAGACGGCTACACCTAAATAAAATTGAGTGACATATTAATTGGATATTACATAATATTTACTTGTGTGGGTGCTCAGTTGCTCAGTTGTGTCCTAACTCTGCAACCCTGTCCTAACTCTGCAACCCTGTGGACTGTAGTCCGCCATGGAATTTCCTGGGCAAGAATACCGGAATGGGTTTTCATTTCCTCCTCCAGGGGATCTTCCCCTGTCTCTTGCATCTACTGCATTGACAGGCAGATCCTTTACCACTGACCTCCCCCCCAACCTGGGAAGGGAACAAATAGTTTCATGAGAAACAGTTCTCAGTATTTAAAATAGGTATTTCTGGAGAGAGCAGACACATGCCTGCCTAGACCAGGATTTCTCAAGCTTGATTCCATTGACATTTTTGCCCAGAAAATTATTGCTTGTGGGATCTCCTGTCTGCATTATCACGTCTGTAGTACTGTCCCTGGATTCTACCCATGAGATGCCAGTAGCCCTTTGCCATTCATGACTACCAAAACGTGTCCTATCTGGGGATAAGGCAAAATTTGCCCAGTTGAGAGTGACTGGCAAATAACAGATGGAGTAATAATCATATCAAATACTTTATAAATAGCAACTCATTTAGTTCCTGGAACAAACCAAAGATGTGGCACTATTTGCTGAGCTAGGATCTAGGTAAGGTTTTTAAAAATTGTAGGCTTGCAGACCTAACAAGTGACAGAAACCAGAAGTCAAACTGAAAATTTACACTCAGCGGCTATGCAGGTTGAATGGAAGGATAGAAAGCAACAAGTAAATGTGCCCCCCTAACAATTGTGCTGAAGGCCGGCACGGGTCAGTTTTCTCCTTACTGTCAATTTTTAGTATATATTGCTTATTCAAGTTATTTGTCCATAGAATTTTAAAGGTGATTTAACTTTATTTCCTACTTTATGCTCAGAGCTTGGATTATGGTTGTTAGATTATGATTTGTGAAAGTGCTTGGAAGCCAGAAAAAAGGCAGAGTTTTACTGTTACAATGATAGATTTGATGGCATTTCCAAGTAAACATTGCCTATAAAGACAGTAAGAGTGTGAAAAACCTGGGAGATCAGCTACAAACTGGCAGCATTTTTTTCGCCTTAACTTCCAAAATTTATCTATAAAGTCCTAACTCCTAAAAAATTCAGTTAAGGACTAAAGAGTGGAAAAGTGATTAGTCAAATAACCTATTCATTTATTCATTTATTCTGTCAACAAGTATGTAATCTTCATGAGGGTAGATTTTGTCTCAATTTCTATTTTGATGGCTATTTTCTTGAAACATATCTAGATGATGTTGACAATATTATATATTTATCACATGGAAAACAATAGCAATGAATATAATTTTTCTTATACTTAATATATGTATCAGAAAATGATCTAAGTACAATGACTTCTTTAAAAACTGTTAATCTAGGAAGGTGTTTGAGACAAAGAGTAGATGAGAAATGCATGCACGTATAACAAATAATATATGTGTTGTTTATAGTACAGTTATGGATTTATGAGAGTACCAAACATCTTAAGTCCTGGTATATAAATTGTACTTATAACTTCTACCAATTTCAAGCCCCAAATAGTCTAGATTATTAAAATATGACCCTACCCAATTTTAATTGAGCAGATTATCACTAGTGTCCACAGATGTATTGGTTTTCTGTTGCTGGTAAGAAATTATCACACATTTAGCAGCTTAAAAACAATACCCATATATTGATATTAGCTCACATTTCTGTAGGCCAGAAGTAGAGAGTAACTGCACTACCTAACTCATTTGTGTTGCTATCAGAATTTAGTTCCTTGTGATTATAGAACTGAAGTCTCTGCTTGCTGGCTGGCTGTCTCCTGGAAGCCATCCAGCTCTTAGAAGCCATCCACAGTGTTTGGTTCCTGGCTCCCTTCATTTTGAAGCAAGCAGTAAGGTGTCAAATCCTCTCATCCATCCAAGCTCAGACTTCTTTTGCTACCAGCTAGGAAAAAAAAAAAGGTTTCTGCTTTTAACTGGGTGATGTTATGACATCAGGCCCATTCAGGTAACTTCCTTGTTTTAAAGCCAGCTCTGCCATATGCATAACTTAAGCTCAGGAGTCAAATATTTAAGTATAAAGTCCCATGGATTATGTAAGGAATATGTGGGGGAAGGAAATCCAGGGGGACATTTTGGGATTCTGTCTATCAAACAACCTTCCTTTTTTATGTTTGTTTCTCATATCATGCTTGTTGGCCGCTAGACTAGGTTAGTTAGTGTTGTCATAGTACCTAATATACCCTTGATTTTAATAATCACCATCTTTATTTATTTATTTATTTATTTTATATTTTCTGCTCTACTTTTTAAGTGTGGGAATGGCTTACTTTTTAATCATGGTAATGGCAAGGCCTAGGCTGACTTCATTGCAACTGCATGTTGACCATATTCCTGGAACCTAATCCTTTCTTGATGATACAAAATAGGTGCTCAATAAATATGAGTTGAAAGAGGAAATGAAAGCAAACACTAGAAAAATGATATTATATGAGACTCTTCCAATCAGCCTACACTGATCCTTATTCTCATTCAAGTGTCAGATCAGATGTTACATTCCAGTTCATGGCCACATTGCAGGTGACCTCACCTATGACCTCCTCTATCATTAAGCTCTTTATTTACTTCCCATCTTATCACTTTCTATAATTATCTATTTTTTTCTTTTTTGTTTATCTGTTTATTGTTTCTTGTCCCATTAGAACAGAAGATCCCAGAATGTGAATACTTTATCTTTCATTCATCACTGTATCTTCAGGTCTAAACTAGTACCTGGTTCATAAAGTGAAGTGAAAGTTGCTCAGTCATGTCCTACTCTTTGTGACCCCATGGACTATGCAGTCTATGGAATTCTCCAGGCCAGAATACTGGAGTGGGTAGCCTTTCCCTTCTCCAGGGGTCTTCCCAACCCAGGGATGAAACCCAAGTCTCCTGCATTGGAGGCAGATTCTTTACTAGCTGAGCCACAAGGGAAGCCCACTTGGTTCATAAGTGAAAGTGAAATTGTGAGTTGCTCAGTTGTGTCCCACTCTTTGTGACCTTATGGACTGTAGCCTGCCAGGCTTCTCTGTCCATGGACTTCTCCAGGCAAGAATACTGGAATGGGTTGCCATTCCCTTCTCCATGGGATCTTCCCCACCCAGGGACTGAACCAGGTCTCTGGCACTGCAGGCAGATTCTTTACCATCTGAGCCACCAGGGAAGACCAGCTGGTTCATAGTGGGTGCTCAATAAATACTGGAAGAATGGATTCTGGCCCAGCTGAACTGTCCTACAGGACTTGGATGTAATTTCTCATAGCCCAAATGGTAACTTCACCATTTAAAACTCAAAGAGCATTGCAGAAGTTTTCCAACATATTTTGACAATGAATTTTAATCTTAGGCAAACTACAATCTATAGTCTTCACTCCAGTTACACAGTACATTTACCTTTTGCACTTTGTCACCCCTCAAATCAGGAATGTCTTATGCAAATTAACTTACCAATTCATGGTGACTATGGGTAAAAATTAATTAGAGATTTAAAAAATTTGTTCCAATAATAGCTATCCTCAAAAATGGAAGAAGCTAATATAGTTACACCAAGAATTTCATATAATCAAAATACTAATTTATAGGACTTCCCTGGTGGCACAGTAGATTAAAATTCAGCTGCCAATACAAGGGAGACAAGTTCAATATCTGGTCTAGGAAGATTCACATGCCTTGGAGCAGCTAAGCCTAAGTGCCACAACTATTGAGCCTGTGTTCTGCAACTACTGAAGCCTTTGTGCCCTAGAGCCTGGGCTCTGCAACAAGAGAAGCCACCACAATGAGAAGCCTGTGCAAAGCAATGAACAGTAATCCCCAGTTACCACAACTAGAGAAAGCCACCACAAAGCGACAAACACCCAGACAACCAAAAATAAAAACAAAGCAAAAAGAAAAATGATTTTTAAATGCTAATTTATGATGTAAATGTACTTCATCTGAACATACTTCAATGTAAACTGCATTCATTTGGACATAATCATTTTTCACAAAGTTCATTGGTCCTTGTTTTTGGCCTCTAATATTTGTTTGTGTTTTGGTTTTAAACTTAGATTAGTCATCATCTTTTTATGCTATTCTTTGTGTTGTGCTAGAAACCCAAGTAAAAAGAATATGACATGTATCACTATTTGAAAAGCATTTGAGCTTCCCAGAGCTTCCTGTGCCGTCACCAATTATAACTCCAAGTATGTTCTCCTGTTTCCATCATCAAATGGAAAGTGACAGTTTCTGGTACTTTGCAGCTTGATAAACTATCTCCTAGAAAATATCTTAATCAGCATAAATTTAGGTTGCTGCAGGTTCATTTTTATAAGCTATACGTCTTGATATAATTATAGGTATCCTAAAATGTAATTATTTAGATAGGAACTGCAAGTGAATAAATCCTTTATTCATCTTCTTTTAAATCCTGAAAGTTCAGTGCCCTAAATACTGCTTTGGTAGAAAAATCATTGACAACTGCAGACTACTGCCACTTGAGACAGATTGATAAATGCACAACAACTTAAAAATATCTCCATTCATTACTTACCAGTAATTATCTTCTACTGGCTCTTCTGTCAACAATTACCCATTTAGTCTATCAAATTAACTGATTAATGCTGAATAACTTTCTAAGGCTTTTGCTTAAAATAGTAATTCTTAGATACTAGCATGGAAACATATGTTATTCAGAATCTTGGAGTTTTCCTGTCTTATGAAAAATGGCTAAAATTTTGTTTATCTTTTGATCTAGGCCTTTGTTTTCTTCTGATATACACACTTCTACATCTTTCCTTCACCCTCTTCATTTGCCGATGGGGAGATGATTTTTAAACTCCACTGTCTCAAGAATGATCTTGCATGGAGCTCTTTGTGCCTCTTCTCTACACTGTTTTACCTTCTATGATAGTTCTTATGAAGGTTTAGAATAATCACTTCCTCACATGTCTGTCTAATACAGCCTATCCTTTTCTTCATAATTTCTGACACTAGAGTGACCACACTAGACTTTAAAAAGTAATAAAGGAAAATTGGTCAACTAAGACTAAATCACAGCAGTCTTCTAATATCCAGATACCCTTTAACCCTTATTCTGAATGCCATATTAGCCTTTAACCAATAGAGTAAGCACATTCTAGAGAGGCTGTCTCCATAAGAATATATAGTGGATGTCTTCACTTTCACCATTGTAACTATGCTATGAAAAATATATGTCTTCATTTTATGCCTCTGACATATATTGCAAAGTGTAGGTGGTGGAAATATAATGTCTAAGAACATTATGTTTCTAACGGTTTTCCTATTGCAATGTCACCATGGAAGGAAGACTTTTGAAGCTGGCCAGTGTTGCTGTGGTACCTGAGGTCACTGCACTCTGGATGCTCTATAATAAAAGTGTAAAATGTTAGTCGCTCAGTCATGTCCAATTCTTTGCGACCCCATGGACTGTAGCTCACCAGGCTCCTCTGTCCCTGAGATTCTCCAGCAAAAATACTGGAGTGGGTTGCCATTCCCTTCTCCAGGGGATCTTCCTGACTCAGGGATCAAACTCATGTCTCCCTCATTGCAGGTTTATTCTTTACCATCTGAGCCACCAGGGAAGCCCCTATATAATAAAGATCTGTGAATACAATTATGGTAGAAATGACCCATCTTCTCTCAATTTCACAAGCTTAGCAAAGTCTTAGTCTTTTAGTTTAAATGATCAAAGAACGTACATAAGATGGTTGGTTCTGAGACTAGAAAATACTTTTTTTCTAAATGGAGACTATTGAGATGAGTCTTGAGATATTTCCAATTAATGAGACACATATTGTTGACTAGCTGCATAACAATTCTATTCACAAATTATCAAATTGAAAACTAAAATATGTGACCATCAAGCATAGCTGCCATTCGATATAAATCTAGGTTGACTCTGAGCCCAGCAAAAGATCAACATGAAGATCTTTTTTAAGTCTGGTGAAAGAAATTTGGGTTGTTGACCAAAACTTCTTGGTAACTTCCCATGGGAAAAGACGTTTTTTTGGAGGACAGTGCTGAAAAGCTTGGCATATGCTGACACTTTGTTATGGTCTTTTCAATAGCAGAATCATTTCCAGGCCACCAGACACAGTGAATAATTCCTGAATGTGCTACATGTGGTGTGGCCAAGATGACAGTACTGCCATCTGGAATAGTAAAAAAAAATTTCCTGAAAACAGACATCTTTTATGGACAGATAACTCATGCAGATCATGTGTCAAGGGCTTGATTTCTTCAGACATTTCCCCGCTGGACTGCAGTCACAAACAGAAGTGCATTTATAGCAACAGCACATTACAGATAAGAACTAACATACACCACACTGCATTGCCTATTCATATTTACAGGTATTAGGAGGGGTACAGCATACACTGGTATTTAGAAAGAGGTATTCACTTTTTCTATTAAATATGAAGAAATAACATTGTTTTTTGACATGGAAAAAGAGAAAGTTCACCAATGATTGAGACAACACAGATGACAGAGAAGACGATGGTAATAATCTGGAGAAACTAAGAAATATTACCTCAAACTATGTCACCAAACATGAATACTGCAGTTAGTTCAGCACAAATCCTGAATTAATTTCCCTTAGAGACATCTCATAACTTATCACTCTAATCCTTCCCTTTCACCATAACTCACCTCTCTTCATGGAACTAAGTTTATTTTATATCGCCAAATTAATTTTTCTTTCATATTTTCTTCATTAATTAATTCATTATTTCTGGGTTTTCTGATGACCTCAGCTAGATCGATCCGAGAAGTTGTTGCTCTGTTGGAATGGGTTTGCTCTGCATTCAGTTATTCTTTTGATGAATTTGTAGGAGAGAAAGTGGTCTCCCCGTCCTACTCCTCCGCCATCTTGGCTCCTCCTCCCCCTTATCATTCCTGAACTTATTTTCATAGAACCCTTAGAGCTCCAAGTGGCCATCTTCAAGAACCTCTGCCTTTGCTGTAATGATATTTATTGAGTCACTTCTGTTTCTCTAGTGTGAAAGAAATCTTGCCATAAAATTTAATTCATTAGCTGATGTTCAGAGACAGTATCTAACATGGATGTTTTGAAACTAGGCTATTGAAATAATAGAATTCAAAGTTTGTTTCCTATTTATAATCAATTAAAATTAAACGAAAATTGGATGGAAGAAAATGTACAGAAGGCTACATGAAGGGAAAATGTGAAATTTAATAATATTCTATAAGTTGTCAACAAGTATCTTTGGTTGTGCCGTGTCCAGTTTATAAATATATGTGTGAAATCTTGCCGTTAGACCTACATGTCTGAACCTTACTGTCATACTCCCTTTTGCAGATTGGTCTGTAGTGTTGTGTCTAGATTAAATATATTGTGATTCTCTTAGTACACAGATTCATCCTTTGGCCTTACTTGATGTAGCAGAAAAAAAAAATAGGATGTTCTATGTTTTTCTGGCTGATGGAAACTTACCTTGAGAGCATTTATGTGCTGAATACTCAACCTAATATCCCTCTTCCCATTGGTAAAGTTCTCACTGTTAATGAGGAATTTGATCTAAATGAAGTTATGAAAAGTTCTAAACAGCATTCAGTTTATACAGAAAACATTGTGCATTAGCATATAAAGAAAATATAAGTAATGAAAGAATGATAAATTTCTACTTATTTACAATAAACAATATACTAGTTGATTTTTATTTCAGTAAGTAGTTATTTGATACAATAATATGAATTATACATATGATTATACATTATAAATAGTCCTAATATAATAGTAATTTGTTATATTTATTTTAATAATATGTAACAAATATTTATTTAATAGTTGGACCGCCAAGTTTCAATTAATGCAGGATGATGGAAAGCACATGACAAATAGAATGTCATTGTATTAAATTCTGAAGGAGTTATGTACATATCTGCTTTAGTATTAGGGAAATGGCTTTTGATTCATTGAATTTCATAGAAAATACAAGCTCATTATCATAGATCATAAGTCCTATGTGATCTGGCTTGTTCTCACACTCTGATCTCACCTCATATTTTTCTCATTTATTTCCCAGGCTTAAGCTATCCTAGCTATCTTTACATTTCTTGGACAAATAAAACTTGATGTTTCCCTCTCTATAGATATAACCTCCTACTCCAGATCTCCACATCAGTTCAGTTCAGCTCAGTTCAGTTGCTCAGTCGTGTCCGACTCTTTGCGATGCCATGAATTGCAGCATGCCATGCCTCCCTGCCCATCACCAACTCCCGGAATTTACTCAAACTCATGTCCATCAAGTCGGTGATGCCATACAGCCATCTCATCCTCTGTCGTCCTCTTCTCCTCCTGCCCCCAATCCCTCCCAGCATCAGGGTCGTTTCCAATGAGCCAACTCTTCGCATGAGGTAGCCAAAGTACTGGAGTTTCAGCTTCAGCATCAGTCCTTCCAATGAACCCCAGGACTGATCTCCTTTTAGGATGGACTGGTTGGATCTCCTTGCAGTCCAAGGGATTCTCAAGAGTCTTCTCCAACACCACAGTTCAAAAGCATCAGTTAATGGGCTCCAGTTTCATCCATCTCATTAGAACTGATTCAGATGAACTCTTTTTAATGGCTGAGTAATATTCCATGGTATATATGTACCACAGCTTCCTTACAGAGTGAAGTAAGCCAGAAAGATAAAGACCAATACAGTATACTAACGCATATATATGGAATTTAGAAAGATGGTAACAATAACCCTATATGCAAAACAGAAAAAGAGACACAGATGTACAGAACAGAATTTTGGACTCTGGGAGAAGGCAAGGGTGGGATGTTTCAAGAGAAAAGCATCGAAACATGTATATTATCTAGGGTGAAACAGATCACCAGCCCAGGCTGGATGCATGAGACAAGTGTTTGGGCCTGGTGCACTGGGAAGACCCAGAGGAATCAGGTGGAGAGGGAGGTGGGAGGGGGGATCGGGATGGGGAATACATGTAAATCCATGGCTGATTCATGTCAATGTATGACAGAAACCACTACAATATTGTAAAGTAATTAGCCTCCAACTAATAAAAATAAATGGAAAAAATAAAATAAAATAAAATAAATTCAGAACTGAAAAAAAAGAAAAAACAGCATCAGTTATTCAGAGTTCAGCTTTCTTCACAGTCTAAATCTCACATCCATACATGACCACTGGAAAAACCATAGCCTTGACTAGATTGACCTTTGTTGGCAAAGTAATGTCTCTGCTTTTTAACATGCTATCCAGGTTGGCCATAACTTTCCTTCCAAGGAGTAAGCATCTTTTAATTTCATGGCTGCAATCACCACCGGCAGTGATTTTGGAGCCCCCCGAAATAAAGTCTGACACTGTTTCCACTGTTTCCCCATCTATTTCCCATGAAGTAATGAGACCAGATGCCATGATCTTATTCTCTGAAGTTGAGCTTTAAGCCAACTTTTTTACTCTCCTCTTTTACTTTCATCAAGAGGCTTTTTAGTTCTTCTTCACTTTCTGCCGTAAGGGTGGTGTCATCTGCATATCTGAGGTTATTGATATTTCTCCCGGCAATCTTGATTCCAGCTTGTGCTTCTTCCAGCCCAGCGTTTCTCATGATGCACTCTGCATATAAGTTAAATAAGCAGGATGACAATATACAGCCTTGACGTACTCCTTTTCCTATTTGGAACCAGTCTGTTTTTCCATGTCCAGTTCTAACTGTTGCTTCCTGACCTGCAGATCTCCAAATAGTAGGTCTCAAATTAAATTTTACCATTGACATTTGGTCTTCACTGAAAAAAAAAACCCTGTAATTTAGCCTTTCCTAGAACTCATTTATATCCCAATCTTATGTTTTTGTTATTTTTTGTAATTATTAGTTATTTATATATTTTCTTATTTATTGTCTTCTTCATTCCCCCCAGACTGTAATTTGCATAAATGCAAGGGCCTTATATATCTTATTCATATATATATATATATATATGTATCTCCTTATGCCAAGAATATTATTTGGTAAAGAGAAGACATCAGTATATTTTGATTGAATAAATTGAGTGAATAACTGAAGGAATAAAGCATATTTGGGCCTTTAAGACATTTACTTTTTTAAGTGTGATTATCAAAAAATTACAGGCCAAAAATATCCTTACTTAAAAATACACAGAACACATTATGAGACTAGCAAGACAATCTGCAAAAAAAACAAAAGAAAACAAATACTCTCTTACACTAATGTTACTTGATTACTTAAAATTAACAAAAGAAAAATTAAACATTGTAAGTTCCAAACAACACAAATTAATGGTAAACTGATTTAAAATGATAGTAAATGTAAGTTGTCATCCTTCCATAGAATCAAAGACGATGTATGCTTGAAGGACCCTCTTGGTCCGCCAGACTTTGAGGAATGGTGCACCTGTGTTGAGGGGCCGGGGGTGGGGTAGTGAAGTATCCTGAGGAGTACTGGCAGAGCTTCAGTGGGGTTTTAGAGTCCATCATTACTTGAGCTGGGCTTCCCAGCTGGTGCAGTGGTAAAGAATCCGCCTGCCAATGCGGGAGACACGCGAGTTCAATCCCTCCAGTTTCCCCTAGAGGAGGAAATGGCATCCCACTCCAGTATTTATGCCTGGAAAATTCCATGCACAGAGGAGCCTGCAGGACCGCAGTTCACTGTGTCGCAGAGAATAGGACACAATGGAGTGCAAGCGCCCATGCGCACGCGCGCACACACAGCCATCGCTTGAGCTGCTGCTATAGACATGGATAGCCTTACTTATTGTCTGACACACTCTTACCCATAAAACTATTCCTTTTTCTTCTACCATTCCCATATCACTTCCTCTAAATTTTAGGTATTTTTATATTGCGTTTAGTTTATCTGTTTACATATAAGCTTCTCCCCTTCTATTGGAATCTATCTGTCTGAAGGTGAGAATTTAGTTTTACATTTTTATTGCCTTGCCTAGGAAATAAGTGCCCAAAATGTTTCGGTAAACTAAGTACTTGGTTTTTGTATAAAGGCAGTTTTAAGAACCAAAATTGGTTCCTAAACTAAAATTTAGGTATCCCTGATATCTTCTCTGACAGCTAATTCACATACTGTTTTGCATGTTACTGTACCATATCAACATACAGAGATTCTTTTTTTAAAAAGCTGTAGTTAATAGCTTACTCAATTAACCTTTGCTGTATGTTGTATTACCATGAGTTCCCTCAGTGTTCCTATAGATATTTCTTGATACCATAGTGAAGTGATGCAAATAGCCTCTGTTAAAACATATACATTACCACACGTGAAATATATAGCTAGTGGGGAGTTGCTATTTAACACAGAGAGCCCAACTCCATGCTCTGTGACAACCTAGAGGGGTGGGAGGAAGACTTGCGAGGGAAGAGATATGTGTATACTTATGGCTGATTCGCATTGTGTACGGCAGAAAACAACACACCATTGTAGAGCAGTTATCCTACAATTAAAAATAAGTTAAAAATAAAACTTTAATATTGTATTTCTTTAAATAGGAAAAGCAGCAAGGGTAGTTAAAATTTTGATTAATGAGTGGTTGAAGTTTCAGTTCAAATGGTCTAGCCCACTGTGTCTTACAGTCCTTCAGAATAATAATCTTCCTGAATGATAGTAGAACATTTTGTCAATGCAAATTTAGCCCTAGTACTCCTGTTGGTCAAAAATGGGAATCATGAACATATATTTGAGTAAGTGATCTGGAACTCCTGAAGTAGGAACAACTTTAATTGAATTACTTTTGAATTCTATGCCTTTAGAGAAGGGTAGTAGTTAATATTTTGGTGAAATGCTATCAGTAAAATGGGTTCTTAATGCTTTATGACTGAATAGAACTTCCAAAATCCCCATGGTCAGGAATCTGGGATTTCTGTCCTACTCCTTTTGTTATCTTTTGGTTTGTTGAAATTCCATGTGTACAAAACTAACTAGATGTCTTGCTAAATATGTACTAAAAAATGTTTAGTATAATTTTCATATAAAATTGGCAAGCCATAATGTTAATCATAGAATGATTTACAGGATAAGGAAATCATGGCCCCAAGGATAGTGATTCTCAAAGTTTAATGTACATCAGATTCATGGACATTATTCTCACATTGGTTGAGAAGGCTGACTGGAAGTTGGGACAGATCATTTTGATT
Source organism: Cervus canadensis (assembly GCF_019320065.1). Taxonomy (NCBI): domain Eukaryota; kingdom Metazoa; phylum Chordata; class Mammalia; order Artiodactyla; family Cervidae; genus Cervus; species Cervus canadensis. The sequence continues at coordinate 32,528,108 of NC_057404.1, forward strand.
TAGGTGGTAGGAAGATGATACTTGAAGTTATATTCAATTCAACTATTTCTTCGTTTAATATAATTCTGCTACTCCATAAATTGTGGATATAATACACTTACAATCTGTTAGTTCCACTCAGTTCAGTTTAGTTCAGCTGCTGAGTAATGTCCAGCTCTTTGTGACCCCATTGACTGCAGCACGCCAGGCTTCCCTGTCCATCACCAACTCCTGGAGCTTGCTCAAACTCATGTCTGTCAAGTAGGAGATGCCACACAACCATCTTATTCTGTTTTCCCCTTCTCCTCCTTTCTCGATCTTTCCCAGCATCAGGGTCTTTTCCAAGGAGCCAGTTCTTCACATTGGGTGGCCGCAGTGTTGGAGTTTCAGCTTCAGCATCAGTCCTCCCAAAGAATGTTCAGGACCAATTTCATTTAGGATTGACTGGTTTGATTAGGATGATAGGTATGTAGTTTTCTGTGGCCTCTGAAGAAAAGAAATTATTTTTAATTTTTATATAAGTGTGAGAGTAGTATGTGTGGGTTTTCTTTTCTTCCTCTCTTTCTTTTTCTGTAGAGGAAAATTTTTCATCTGACAGATTAAAAACATTAGATTACATCCTAGTTACAATAATTACAGCTTACTGGTGACACTCAATAGCAGAGTAATCCTAGTGCCTAATTTATAGCAGTGTCATGAATGATTAATTCAAGATGAATTTGATCATCGAGTGTAGTAATGAAATGGGTTGGTTTTCACGATAGAACCTTTTGGCAGCCATTAAACATTAGGTTGTACCTAAAACAATTTAAATAGTTTGGGTTAAAAAGCCTCAGCAGATTGTGATTTAAGCAAATGCTAAGTAAGCTAATTGAAGTTCTCTGTCAGAAATTACCAAAGAAACTAAAAGTCTGAGGGCTTCTGTATGCCTTCAGTCTGAAAAGGAGAGATCTAGCCCATCTTTGTGTCCCTCTCATCCAAAATATGAAAGGTCTACAATGTTTATTTTTAAACAAATATATGGAGGAATGAATAAATGATAATTGATCTACCTTAACTTACTAGTTTCAGTATTATCTCACCCTGATAATTTGTGATTTTCTCAACCGAACTCTAGCCATATCAGTCACCTTTCCATTCCATGGATATGCCACGTTTCTTCTCATCTTTTATATGTCCAATTTTAACTCCCAAGATATTATGAACATGGTTGGCTTTCATCATTAATTCTCTCCTATTTAGAAAGCCACCCTAAGTTTAGCAATCTTCTGAAATGTGCATGAATTATATATTGACTATATATTGTATATTTATAGTTTGTATGTATTGAACATATGCTATACATACACACACACACTTACTTCCTCTTCCACTCATGCCCAAGGTCCTTGAGAGCAGGAAACTTCTATTATACTATCTCTGTATGTAGAACAGGGCTTGACTTACGTATGTTGGTGCTTTATAAAAATGTAGTGAAAAAATAAATGCTCTCAAAGTGTTTCATAAATTCTTTTTTGAGTGCTTTTGATAGATTACTCTTACAGATAAAAATTAAACATTATAATATGAGTTAGATATAGATTTATATTAGTTTATTGCTATTAATAAGGAAGAAAGTTTACAGGATAGTTTAAAAAAGAATTAACAGTGGGCATTCCCTTGTAAAATAATATTTCATTTTTAATAGGGAGGAAATAAATGAAGTCCTTTCATGCTTCAAAATTGTAGTATGTACTTCTGATGGAAGGGAAAATAACAGCACCACCAAGAAAAAGAGAAGGTAATCTGCAGTGGATTGTGCAGTTTATTCAGTCCAGTCACTCATTCATGTCTGCCTCTTTGCGACCCCATGAATCGCAGCACGCCAGGCCTTCCTGTCCATCACCAACTCCCGGAGTTTACTCAAACTCAAGTTCGAGTTGGTGATGCCATCCAGCCATCTCATCCTCTTTTATCTCCTTCTCCTCCTGCCCCCAGTCCCTCCCAGCATTAGGGGCCTTTCTAATGAGTCAACTCTTCGCATGAGGTGGCCAAAGTACTGGAGTTTCAGCTTCAGCATCAGTCCTTCCAATGAACACCCAGGACTGATCTCCTTTAGAATGGACTGGTTGGATCTCCTTGCAGTCCAAGGGACTCTCAAGAGTCTTCTCCAACACCACAGTTCAAAAGCATCAGTTATTCGGAGTTCAGCTTTCTTCACAGTCCAATTCACATCCATACATGACCACTGGTAAAACCATAGCTTTGACCAGACAGACCTTTGTTGACAAAGTAATGTGTCTGCTGGTTTTTTGTTTTGTTTTGTTTTGTTTTGTTTTGCTTTTTTTTTTCCCATTTATTTTTATTAGTTGGAGGCTAATTACTTTACAATATTGTGGTGGTTTTTGCCATACATTGACATGAATCAGCCATGGATTTACATGTGTTCCCCATCCGGCACCCCCTCCCACCTCCTTCCCTATCCCATCCCTCTGGGTCAACCCAGTGTGTGTCTGCTTTTTAATATGCTGTCTAGGTTGGTCATAACTTTCCTTCCAAGGAGTAAGTGTCTTTTAATTTCATGGCTGCAGTCACCATCTGCAGTGATTTTGGAGCCCCCAAATATAAAGTCTGACACTGTTTCTACTGTTTCCCCATCTGTTTCCTATGAAGTCATGGGACCAGATGCCATGATCTTAGTTTTCTGAATGTTGAGCTTTAGGCCAACTTTTTCACTCTCCTCTTTCACTTTCATCAAGAGCTTTTTAGTTCCTCTTCACTTTCTCCCATAAGCGTGGTGTCATCTGCATATCTGAGGTTATTGATATTTCTCCCGGCAGTCTTGATTCCAGCTTGTGCTTCCTCCAGCCCAGCGTTTCTCATGATGTACTCTGCATATAAGTTAAATAAGCAGGTTGACAATATACAGCCTTGACGTACTCCTTTTCCTATTTGGAACCAGTTTATTGCAGGGAGCCTAAACATATGTCTTGAAAGGTGTACGCATGCACTTGTGCTCAGTTTATTACTTTGAACTGTGACTGGAAACAAAACAAAATCATAGGACAAACCTCTGATAACATCAGCTGCAATTAATCCTTAGTGTCTTTTGACAATTTAGAAGTACTAAATAAATAATCCTTTTAAACGTTTATCACTCTTGCAGTATTAGGTGCATAGACAATATTTAGATATGAAAAAATAGAAATAAACATCATTCTGGCTGGAGTTTTGATGTTGACTTCTCATTCTGTATTAATCATTAATTTGTTACTTAACCTTCAGACGGGGGTTTTTGGGGGTTTTTTGACATGTAATATTAGAAGCTAGACTTAGATGACCTCTACTATGACAACATCATATGGTTCTATTAAATATAGTTGGGTTCATTGATTAAAATGTATTTCCGTTAGTTTTCTGAAGTTTCAGAACCATGTTTTAGTATTTAATTTATGCTAATGGTACTCTTGTGGTTGATTTTTCATTGTTTTGTGAGTGTGGAGTACTGACTACCAGTGAATCAGAAGAGCAAGCTTCATATTATCTGGGGAAACTGGTGTAAGAGGCCAGTGATCTAGAGAATTTAATTATTTATACCATCCTTTAGATAGTGGCAGACGTAAAAGTTTTATTTTTTTAATTTAACTCTCCAATGAAATGATTTTAAGATTCCAGACTCCATTGATTTATATAAACAACTCAACAAAATATGCAAAAGGTGGTTCTGGTTTCATTTTGTAAAATGCACAGGGACAATAATATTGTCTAAAATTTTCTATGGAATAAAAGGTTTGCCTAGTTGAAATTCAGAATGCATTTGACTACCTTGAGGGGCTATTTTTGTTTTGGTTTTCTCTGTTGTTTTGGGGAGAGAAGATATGTACTATTAAGTAAAAATTTGTAGTGGGATTTGTGTGTAAAAAGAAAGAAACTCTCCAAGAAATCCATGGTCAATGTGGTTTTGCTCTGTGTGTCTGTGTGTGTGTGTATGAACGTTAAATTTTGCATTTTGTTTCTTAAGAAAATAAGATTCTGAAAATGGATCTCAAAGGAATTTTAATTTGCATTAACTTATTTTTCAGTGGAGAAATTACATATGATTGCTTACCATAATTATATTGAATAATTTATTAGGATGAAATGAAAATATATGTGAAACTCTGATATTGCTTTCTCTTTATTAATATTAACTGTTAATATATTTAACAAGAATATGTTTAAAAGAGGAACGTATAGAACTGTTTGTTTAAATGTAATACTCACAAAAACATATAAAAAGCAGTTTAGTAAATCAACGAAACTGTTATATCTCATTTTTTAAGAAACTAGTAACATAAAAGCAACAAAAAGTAAAATTTTTTATGTGGTTTTCCACAAAGGAGGAAGAAATCCATGATTTCATAGTTTATGTGTGATGAGAAATATTTTTAAAATTTCATCTAAAGTTTATTTAGAATTCTGGAATTACATAATAGAAATTCATAATTAGTCAAAGATTAAAAAGAAATATATATAGGATTTTAAAAAATGTTAATATGTCATCAACAAGAGTGACTATAATATTAGAACAGTATTGGATGTACAAGAAAGGTAATGGGTATACTATAGGAAAAAGAAGATGGGCTATATGATAGAGCTCAGTTCAGTTCAGTCGCTCAGTCGTGTCTGACTCTTTGCAACCCCATGAACCGCAGCACGCCAGGCCTCCTTGTCCATCACCAACTCCCAGAGTCTACCCAAACCCATATCCATTCAGTCGGTGATTCCATCCAACCTTCTCATCCTCTGTCGTCCCCTTCTCCTCATGCCCCCAATCTTTCCCAGCATCAGGTTCTTTTCAAATGAGTCAGCTCTTCTCATCAGGTGACCAAATTATTGGAGTTTCAGCTTCAACATCAGTCCTTCCAATGAACACCCAGGACTGATCTCCTTTAGGATGGACTGATTGGATCTCCTTGCAGTCCACGGGACTCTCAAGAGTCTTCTCCAACACCACAGTTCAAAAGCATCAATTCTTCGGCGCTCAGCTTTCTTTATAGTCCAACTCTGACATCCTTACATGACCACTGGAGAAACCATAGCCTTGACTAGACAGACCTTTGTTGGCAAAGTAATGTCTCTGCTTTTTAATATGCAGTCTATGTGGGTCATAACTTTCTTTCCAAGGAGTAAGCATCTTTTAATTTCATGACTGCAGTCACCATCTTCAGTGATGCTGAAGCCCAGAAAATAGAGTCAGCCACTGTTTCCACTGTTTTCCCATCTGTTTGCCATGAAGTGATGGGACGGGATGCCATGATCTTAGTTTTCTGAATGTTGAGCTTTAAGCCAACTCTTCCACTCTCCTCTTTCATGTTCATCAAGAGGCTTTTTAGTTCTTCACTTTGTGCCATAAAGGTGGTGTCATCTGCATATCTGAAGTTATTGATATTTCTCCCGGCAATCTTGATTACCGTGCTTGTGCTTCCTCCATCCCAGTGTTTCTCATGATGTACTCTGCATGTAAGTTAAATAAGCAGGGTGACAATATACAGCCTTGACGTACTCCTTTTCCTATTTGGAACCAGTGTGTTGTTCCATGTCCAGTTCTAACTGTTGCTTCCTGACCTACATACAGATTTTTCAGGAGGCAGGTCAGGTGGTCTGGTATCCCCATCTCTTTAAGAATTTTCCACATTTTATTGTGATCCACACAGTCAAAGGCTTTAGCATAGTCAATAAAGCAGAAGTAGATGTTTTTCTGGAACTCTCTTGCTTTTTCGATGATCCAGTGGATGTTGGTACTTTGATCTCTGGTTCCTCTGCCTTTTCTAAAACCAGCTTGAACATCTGGAAGTTCATGGTTCACGTATTGCTGAAGCGTGGCTTGGAGAAATTCGAGCATTACTTTACTCTCATGTGAGATGAGTGCAATTGTGCGGTAGTTTGAACATTCCTTGGCATTGCCTTTCTTTGGGATTGGAATGAAAACTGAGCTTTCCCAGTCCTGTGGCCACTGCTGAGTTTTCCAAATTTGCTGCCATATTGAGTGTAGCACTTTCACAGCATCATCTTTCAAGATAGAACTCAGATTTCATAAAATGAAATTTTATTTGGTTTGCTTCTGTATCTTTGGGTCATATGTCCTGGATTATTTTCATTTTTTTATTTATTTGTAATAATGCAGCATCTTGTATGTATGAATAATGGCTAGAATTTAAGTATGGAAGCTACAGATAATGTGTCTCTTTTGTCCTGTATGAAAAGTTTCCAGACTGATCTGCATTTGGGAACTTTGCTTGTAGATGCAGAAAAATCTAATTAGAATTGCAGTTAATTGAGTTACAATGTTAGTCAGAAAATTTCATAACTCTAAAGATTTTTGTTCTAAACACTGATTTTTATATCTGAAACCTTTTTACCTTCTATTTTCAAAAGCTTTCTGGTATGTATTTGAGGATTTTTTTAGAAAACTGATGTTTATAAACATGTAAATGATTTTTAAAATGTTTGATTTTAGGCAGAATTCAAATGTAGATCCATAAAATTGGCAACATTTTTAATTGGAAAATAATTAACTATGAGATATAAAATGTTCAAAATTATGGTAAAATTTTGTATGTGACAAGAAACTAAGTATACCAAGAAAAGGAAAATTCATAAAACTAAGCATTCCTCAAAAACCATATTTTTTCTCAAGCAAGGTTGTAAAAGAAAATTGAATATAATATATTTGGTAGTACAAAAGTGAAGATTTGAAAAGCTTTAATAAATATGTGTTAATTTTATTGCATTTTAGAAATACATAGTCAGCAATTCGAAATTATTTTGAAAAAATATTCATAATAAAAATGGCATACATATGTGTCACAATATCTGTAGGTGGGCTGAATTTTAGCAAACACGTTTTGAGTACAACATTTATTTTATAGGTGAGGAAACTGTGATCCAGAGAAGTTCAGTGAATTACCTGAAATCAAATGGTATTAGGATAGATATTCAAATAATGTTAAAAACAAAGACCATATCTATCTAAAATAAATGACATTTTCTAGCAGTAGTCAATTAAGCATTTACTTAGGACTTACATGTCTTGTGAGGTACTGTGATGGATAGGAAAAAAAAAAAATTCAGGTTCCAACAGTCCAGTCCTGTAACAGACAGTTCTTTTCTTAAAGGCATTTGAGATAACAAGCAGAGAGTACCTTTACTGGGGTGGGGGACTATTTGGTAGATTGAAATTGCATCTACAGATATACAGTGTTCTCTTCATTCATCCTTCTATATATCTAACAGTGTAAAACTGAAATTCTAGTATGTGTGGCTTGTTACTTTAAAATCGTTTAACCCTATCAACTTGCAGAGGGATCACGTTGGAATGTTTAATGCTTATTGCATCATGTTAAAATTATGCATTTTGGTAAGATATGGATTCTCTGTTCTGGACACTTTACAAATTATAAAAACCATTTTTTTCTTGGTTATTGTTTTACAAATCAACCATATCAATGCACCCTATATCTGCAAGGAAAATCTAGTAGAAAATGCATATTCCAGTATCTTTATCACCAAAGATTATGATTCATTGTTTTATTTTTCAAGTGGGAATGGGGAATCTATAGTAATCTTATTCCAGTGTTAGTGTACTGCTTTGAAAAAAACTGATTATAAATTATTAAGTATAGAGGCAAAAGTCGGCACTTTTGAATGGAACTAATCCCTTGAAACCATGTTTGTGAACTTCATCCAGTGCTAATTTTAATGCATTTTCCAGGTAAAAGAGAACATGTTATTTTAACATCCATTCAAGAATGAATTTTTTGTTTGTATTTGAGATTATCTTGCATGTGCTTTTATGAAAAACAAAACAAAACATTAAAAAAAAATTTCTCCATTAAAAGATCTCCATATTAAATTCCAGCAACATAGTCTAAGTGTAGAGTCTTAACAGGAAGTTTAAATGAGGAGAGAAAGAGAAACAATTTTATCTTCTTATTCCTTATTGAATGATGTTACGTAGTTCAAGGTTAGTGCACTCAAAGGTAGGGAGTTGCACATGCAGTTTTCAAAGGTTCTTTCTGCTCCCAGGTGATGCTTTTCTATTTGAAAGGAATATATTTAGCCAAGAGCAAAATCATTCATTATTCTGTTTTCTCTACAAACAGAAAATCTCAGTATTTTCTGTCTCCTTTATTGTATGTGGAGAACAATATGTAGCATTGAAGTAACTATAACTATGCAGAGTGGGTGAAAGATGTATACCAGTTGAATAATGAGGGTGACCAAAGCATAGTTCATCCAAATATATATGTGTATATATATATATATATATATGTATGTATGTATGTATATAAAATATTTTTTACAAAGTCTTGTCTTACTTTACACACATCTTATGCAGAATAAGGTAAAGAGGATTGTTACCCAGTTCAGCATCAGCCCAAATGTACACCATTTATTTTTGTCAGCTACCTCCCATCCTTATCAGAATTTCACTAAGAAGTCCATTAGTGTGTCCTGTCACTCTGACCACTTCCTAGACCTATAAAGTGGATCTAAGTTCATGTTGATAGATTTATGCTATACCTTCAGGGACAAGGATTAGACATCCTTAGCTACCTCATAATTTGGAGATTTCAAGATTGGAAAAGCATTCTATATTTTGTTCTCCTTAAGCTTGTAATCCTTCACTCAGTATAGTTACTTCTTTTCAGATGAATTTCATAGACTTGGAGAACAAAAAACAAAACCATCTGGTGCTTCATGCTCCCCAGATATTTCTAAACGGTTCAATAGTTTGAGTACAAATACTTTATTTGTATTATACAAAGTAAAGACTTAACATTTTGAAAATGGAAGAGAAAGATAGACACACATGGCAGTCTTGATTGACATAACTGGGTTAGATTCCTCCACAGGGAAGAGGTTGTCAAAAAGCAGTTAGATACCTGCTTGCACAAGTCAATTTTAACTGGATTGTCATTCTAACAAAGAAAATTTTCTTCCTACCTTTTCTGCAAGACATTAATTTTCTTTTAAAAGGGTTTATTAGTTTGCTATTAAGAGGTTGTTTTACTTAGTCATCTTTCAAATATCTGCATCACAAGTCTTCCTCAAAGGATGGTGATGGTAGGTTAGAACAATCCAAAAAAATCAAGTATTTTGGAATCATTTATAGTTCTGCAGTACATTTCATTTGTTTCAGTAAGCTTAGTTTCATTGTTTGTTTAAGTAATATCCGTGTCCATTATTTGTTCACACTCTGACTAGGGGTAGGGGAAAAGAGAGAATACCTGGACACTGGCTTGAACTTTAACATTCTCTATTATTAAGACGAGTTCTAGGATGTTTCTACTTCTGTAGAATGTGTTGTTTGTCTAATATTTTCTGGCTTTGTGTTTTCAAAGCAAAGCTGGCACATTTATAATGTCTGCACTTTATTAAATCTCTTATACAGAGTTGCAGTTATTTTTCTCCTTTTAATATTCATGTATTCATTTTAACTGACATTTATTAATTCTTAATTTGTATATGATATAATGATATAAGAGATACTTTTTTTTTTTTTTTAATTTTTTTAAAGAGATACTTTTTAAACTCAACTTTGTAGCCTAGGGCTTCCCTGGTGACTCAGATGTTAAGAATCTGCCAGCAGTGCGGGAAACCTGGGTTCAATGCCTGGGTTGGAAAGATCCCCTGGGGAAGGGAATGGCAACCCACTCCAGTATTCTTGCCTGGAGAATCCCGTGGACAGAGGAGTCTGGTGGGCTAAAGTCCATGGGGTCTCAAGGAGTCAGAGACAACTAAGTGATGAACACTTTCAACTTTTTATAGTCTAGTTAGAGAGATGACACACATTCAAATAAAGCAGAAGATAACATAGATCAACTGTCATAGAGGGATAGGAAAATGTTCTACTAAGGGTTCAAATGAAGATGAGCTCATGTCAGTCAATATCCCATTATTATAAGCCTGTGGGGCTATCCTAATTGTGTTGGTATACTTAATGTCATTTGGTGCTTTTCACCAAGCTCTGGGGGAAATGGCATTATATTAAATTAATTACACTTGATTAGTATAATGTTTCCGCACCTTTCTAGGGCTTTATCTTATTTTGACATCAAATTACGAAAATAATACGGGACTGTCTATGTGTACATTCTATTTGCAATTTTGTTTAATGTAAATATATATGGACAGACTAGAAGGAAGGCTATAAAATATGACAATTTTAATTTCAAAATTGTCAAAAATATTATCTTTATATATATGTATATATATATATATATATATATATACACACACACACATACATTTAAGTAAATAATGTAAAGGTTTGATATCTTGACTTTCTCAAACATGGAAGAAGATTACTGACATGACCCATTTTGTGGTTACTTGACACAAATAAAATGACACCCACAGCAGTACTTTTTCATAGTACTGAGAATTAAAGGAAAAAGATGCAGTAAATAACACCACGCCTAGCACAGTGTAAACTCATAATAAATCTTACCACTGATAATTACTGCTGATTTTATTTGGTCCATAGCATCCTGCAGACTAAGTGAAAGGGCAGAGTTCAGATTGTTCTCGGTTTTGTTTTCTGCCATGAAAAATAGTGGGACAGATCTCAACTATAACAGTTAAATGTGCATATTAAAAATTAGCTGCACCATTGTAAGGAGGGGAAATGCAGCTACACTCAGTATGGATCCTCTGAGTCTTAATGGTAATAGAGAGCCTGACCATTTCTTCCTGTTCATTTCTCCACATAAACATTAACCCATAGTTGCTAGCATGTACTCTCTCACTCTCTAGGATCCTGGAGATCCTAGAATATTCTCCCTAATCATAAAGCTTTGGAATCTGAGCTGGATCATTTTCATGAAGCTGTGTCCTTATACCTGTCTCCTTATAGTTATGCTCTTACCTAATTTCTCTGCCTGCGTGCTCACAACTCAGCGCTCCCTTGGTCTTCAAGGTGATGAACGACTTTTTCAGTGTACAGACAGGTAGACTAGTAGTGGTACACACTCAAACAGTTGAACCCAGAGAGTTTCAAAGCTTCTTTTGTGTTGGAAGTGTTATCTCCTGCCGGGAATCTATCATATGCTCGCTTTTAAGGATAAGGAACAGTGTCAGTCTTATTTACAGTGGTATTCCTGGAGTCTGACTCTGTATTCCCGGAGTCTGACTCTCTATTTGGCACAAAGAAGACTTCAATCATTGTCAGATCAACCACTTAATTGTTAATTTTAAAACCTCAGTCATAAAACTTTTAAAAATCCTTCAGTTATCTAAATGTATAGATTCAATATGAAAGAAGAATGAAGTAATCGTTGTGTCTATTTCTCAGTGTCAATCTTTTTTACATGGGTCAGTCCTGAAATCCCTTTTTACAGAGTGAAGCATACGGCTGACCTTCAGCCATTGCTTCTGAATCTCACAATACAGTGAATCAAGGAATCCAAGTAGGAAACCTGCAGGTAGCTTAGCTTAAGTGTAATAATAAAATAAAATTTTATATCCTTTATTTTTTAATAAACCTTTAAAACAGTTTTGCATGTAAGAAAATCCAAAGGCTGATTTTTTAAAATTTTTATATTTAGTCCACTGGTCCAGAAATTGCTTGAAGAACTCATGATTCCAGACTGTAGTCAGTGAATCAGGATCTCAGGTCAGGCCAGATCCCTAAGCTGTGATTACCCCCATTCTGTGATACTGCCACCTTCCCAAAGCAACTCAGGATTAAGTGGATAGATCAGGACGAAAACAAAACGTTTTTGGTGGAACATTTGCAATAGTGTTACTGAACTCAGATTTGACTGCTTTTTGCTCAAGGATACAATACTGAGAGACTCATGTTGGGTAAAAGGAAATATAGTTTTATTGAGGAAGCCAACAATTATGGGGAGACAGTGGATTCATGTACCAAAGAACTAATTCCCCACTTTCCAGTTTTTGCTATGAGATTATACAGGGAAAAGAAGAAAGGGCTCTGTGTGTGTGAGGGGGGTTAACTTCTGTTTTCTAAGATGATTGCCTCCATCATGAAGTTTCAAATAGCCATCTTGTCTCTTCTTTGATTGGAATGTTACCTGAGCCATAAATCTCCGGTCAGCTAGTCCTCCTGGCTCCAGACAGTCTGGAGCTGTCACACTTGTGGTCAGCATACACCTGACATCTTCCACATGGTGGGAGTTTAAGTATTTTCACTATGGCTCAAATTATTATCTATAGCCCTTGAGGAGAAACTAAATGTCTTTGATTCTGTTTAATGGATAACTACTATTTTCTCTTGTTTGATTGTTTTCCTTTGCTTCTACATTTTCTCATTTCTATAATTAAATTTAATCTTCAGAATTGAGGAAGGCCTAGGAGGTTAAAGTTCTCTTACAAACAAAAAGCAGGTGGAGGACACCTCGGTTGGGGGCAGTGGTCTCTCCCAGGAAGGCCCCAGAGAGTCTTGCTTGGTTATAATGCCGTTAAAATCCTCTTGGACTTGTTACCTCTTAAGTGCTCTTTAAGGTGCTTAGATTTGCCTTTCTATGAAGGCGATGCACATGCTTAATCTGTTTCATTTTAAGTATCTTCAGGAAACAATTTAAACCATGAACATTCCAGATAATAATAATTTTCTCAAGGAGTGACTTCCTCTAACCTCCTGACTAGTTTCGGTTTGAAATACTACAGCCTAATTTCCCCTGTTATTATCACAAAGGATGAATAATGAGTGATTATAATTATCTGATTTTCTGTATTGCTGCAGCTAAGGCAGCTGGATTTTGAAATTTTGTCATTTAGCTATATCTTACAAAAAATACGTTTGCCATTTCAGTTATTTAAAATTCACTTCTAAAGTTAACAATTAATAAAAATATATTTTAGGTTATTAATATGTCTGTTTAGACTTCTTTAGCCATGAAGGTCTTTAAGTTGCTCCCTACTTTATTCCCTTCTTTGCTTTTTTTTTTCAAATAGTGAAAACTCACTCACTCACTCAGTCATCATTATGATGAAATAATCCTGAATTCTCTTCCTGTGTGCTACTAAACCTTAAGCAAATTATGGTTTTCCTAGGTCCTTTTCTTTCATGATATTGTGATTCCCTCTTAATAATGCCTATATTCCTTTTAGTTTTCATTGTCAAATCTAGAAGCTATCTATTTGTCACTAAAACTATACACTGAGATACTGGGAGGCTCTGAAAGTACCCACATGTAGGGAAAATTAGTGCAACATATAAAACTGAGCAAAAATTTTAACTGAACTTGTAGTTGGTTTCCTTTACAGCATAGGTTGAAGTGTGAAATTATTTCTCATTCCTTTCCCCTCCTATTTCATTGAGATATAATTGACATATAACATTGGATTGGTTGTAGGTATACAATACTTTGATTTGATATATATACATATATTGTGAACTGATTAACAAAATGAATTCAGTCAACATCCATTACCTCCCATAGATTTTTCTTGTGATTAGAATTTTTAAGATCTACTCTCTTAGCAACTTTAAAACACAAAATGCAGTATTGATTTTAAAAATTACTTTAATCATTTTTATTGATTAATTAACACATAATAGTGTATTAGTTTCTGGTACACAATATAATAATTTATATTTATATATATTAAAAATGTTCACCATAATAGGTCTAGTTAGCATTCATCCCCATACATAGTTACACTTGATTTCTCCTGAGGAGGAGCTTGGTTTTGATCATTATAGTCACCGTGCTGTACATTACATCCCCAGAACTTATGTGTTTTACAGTTGGAGGTTTGTACCTTTTGGTCACCCTCACCCATTTCACTCCCTCCTTGTTGTTGTTGTTTAGTCACTCAAGCATATCTGACTCTTTGCAACTGCATGTGGTATAACCCATCAGTCTCCTCCGTCCATGGGAGTTCCCAGGCAACAATACTGGAGTGGGTTCCATTTCCTACTCCAGAGGATCTTCCTGACCCAGGGATCGAACCCGTTTCTCCTGTGTCTCCTGCATTGCAGGCAGATTCCTTACCACTGAGCTACTGGCAATTGCCAAACTGTTCTAAGTTTGATTTTTTTTAAATTCCGCTTATAAGTGAGATAATGCAATGTTTATCTTTCTCTGTCTGACTTATTTCACTTAGCAGAATGCCCTCAAACTCAGTGCAGCCTCAGATGGCAAGATTTCCTTTTTTTAGTGACTGAATAATGTTCCACATTGTCTTTATCCATTTATCCTGCAATGGATGCTTAGATTGTTTCCATGCCTTGGTTATTGTACATAATACTTCAGTAAACACTGGGGGTGTAGGTATTTTTTTTTTTTTTGAGATAGTAATATGTTTTCCTTTAGGTGACAGAGAAAGAGAAGGAAAATGATGTCTGCCTGCCTCCCTAGTCTTTGGAGAGGATTGTAATCAGCTCTTAGAAGTACCTTAAATTAGAAACCTGACCCTCAGGCACCATTTCTTAACACATGCAAATAATCTTTTTACAGTGGGAGAGGTGCCTCTTGCATAGTAGCTGCAGAAGCCAAAGCAACAGGTGAGTAGCCAAGCTCTTTCCAGGGAGACACCAATGGCCTGGAGTGCAGCAGGCAGAGATCACAAAGATAACACTTGCCAACCTCCTTGGTCTCTGGAGAGTAGTGAACCTCTTGTGTTCAGTCACTAAGACATGTTTGACTCTTTACAACACCAAGGACTGCAGCATACCAGGCTTCCCTGTCCTTCACTATCTCCTGGAGTTTGCTTAAACTAATGCCCATTGAGTCAGTAGTGCCATCCAACCATGTCATCCTCTGTCACCCCCTTCTTCTCTTGCCCTAAATCATTCCCAGCATCAGTTTCTCCAGTGAGTTGGCTTTTTGCATCAGTGACCAGAGTGTTGATGCTTCAGCTTCAGCTTCAGCTTCAGCATCAGTGCTTCCAATGAATATTCAGGGTTAATTTCCTTTAGGATTGACTGGTTTGATCTCCTTGCTATCCAAGAGACCCTCAAGAGTCTTCTCCAGCACAGTAGTTCGAAAGCATCAATTCTTTGGTGTTCAGCCTTCCTTATGGTCCAACTCTCACATCCATACATGACTACTGGAAAAACCACACAGACTTGTTGGCAAAATCATGTCTCTGCTTTTTTAATACACTGTCTAGGTTTGTCATAACTTTTCTTCCAAGGAATGCTCAGTCATGTCCAACTCTGCACCCCATGGACTAGTCCATAGGATTCTCCAGGCCAGAATACTGGAGTGGGTAGCCATTCCCTTCTCCAAGGGAGGTTTCCAACCCAGGGATTGAACCCAGGTCTTCCATATTGCAGGCAGATTCTTTACCAGCTGAGCCACCAGGGAAGCCCTCCAAAGAACAAGCATCTTTTAATTTCATGGCTGCAATTACCATCTACAATGATTCTGGAGCCCAAGAAAATAAAATCTGTCACTGTTTCCACTTTTTCCCCATCTATTTGCCATGAAATGATGGAACCAGATGCCATGATCTTAGTTTTTAGGATGTTGATTTTTAAGTTAGTTCTTCCACTCTCTTCTTTCACTTCTGTCAAGAGGCTCTTTATTTCCTCTTCACTTTCTGCGATTAGAGTGGTATCATTTGCATATTATGAGGCTGTTGATATTTCTCCTGGCAAACTTGATTCTAGCTTGTGAATCTTCTAGCCTGGCATTTCATATGATGTACATTGCATAAAAGTTTAATAAGCAGAATGATAATATAAAGCCTTGTAGGACTCCTTTCCCAATTTTGAACCAGTGCATTGTTCTGTGTCCAGTTCTGTTGCTTCTTGACCTGCATACAGGTTTATCAGGAGACAGGTAAGGTTGTCTGGTATTCCCATCTCTTTAAGAATTTTTCAGTTTTTTGTGATCCACACTGAAAGGCTTCAGCATAGTCAATGAAGCAGAGGTAGATTTTTTTTTTTTTTAATTCCCTTGCTTTTTCTATGATCCAGCTACTGTTGGCAATTTGATCTCTGGTTCTTCTGCCTTTTCTAAATCCAGCTTGTACATCTGGAAGTTCTCGGTGCACAAACTGTTGAGGCCTAGCTTGTTTTTATCAGTTCAGTCAGTTCAGTTGCTCAGTCCTGTCCAACTCTTTGTGAACCCATGAACTGCAGCCCACCAGACTTCACTTACTTCACTTCACACCAACTCCCGGAGCTTTCTCAAACTCATGTCCATCAAGTTGGTGATGCCATCCAACCATCTCATCCTCTGTCGTCCCCTTCTCCTCCCGCCTTCAATCTTTCCCAGCATCAGGGTCTTTTCCATTGAGTCAGTTCTTTGCATCAGGTGGCCAAAGTACTGGAGCTTCAGCTTCAGCATCTGTCCTTCCAATGAATATTCAGGACTGATTTCCTTTAGGATGAACTGGTCGGATCTCCTTGCAGTCCAAGGGACTCTCAAGAGTTTCTCCAACACCACAGTTCAAAGCATCTATTCTTCGGTGCTCAGCTTTCTTTATTGTCCAACTCTCACATCCATACATGACGACTGGAAAAACCATAGCTTTGACTAGATGGACCTTTGTCGTCAAAGTAATGTCTCTGCTTTTTAATATGCTGTCTAGGTGGTCATAACTTTTCTTCCAAGGAACAAGCATCATTTAATTTCATGGCTGCAGTCACCATCTGCAGTGATTTTGGAGCCCAAGAAAATAAAGTCTGTTACTGTTTCCATTGTTTCCACATCTGTTTGCCATGCAGTGATGGGACCAGATACCATGATCTTAGTTTTCTTCATGTTGAGTTTTAAGCTAACTTTTTCACCCCTCTCTTTCCCTTCCATCAAGATGTTCTTTAATTCTTCTTCTCTTTCTGCCAAAAGTGTGGTATCATCTGTATATGTGAGATTATTGATATTTCTCCAAGCAATCTTGATTCCAGCTTGTGCTTCATCCAGCCTGGTATTTCATATGATGTAATCTGCATATAAGTTAAATAAGCATGGTGACAATATACAGCCTTGATGTACTTCTTTTCCTATTTGGAACCAGTCTGTTGTTCTATGTGCAATTCTAACTGTTGCTTCTTGGCCTGCATACAGATTTCTCAGGAGGCAGGTCGGGTGGTCTTGTATTCCCAACTCTTTTAGAATTTTCCACAGTTTATTGTGATCCACACAGTCAAAGGCTTTGGCATAGTCAATAAAGCAGAAGTAGATATTTTTCTGGAATTCTCTTGCTTTTTCGATGATCCAGCGGATGTTGGCAATTTGATCTCTGGTTCCTCTGCCTTTTCTAAAACCAGCTTGAACATCTGGAAGTTCACAGTTCACGTACTGTTGAAGCCTGACTTGGAGTTTGAGTATTAATCTGCCAGCGTGTGAAAAGAGTGCAATTGTGTAGTAGTTTGAACATTCTTTGGCAGTGCCTTTCTTTGGGATTGGAATAAAAACTGAGCTTTTCCAGTCCTGTGGCCACTGCTTAGTTTTCCAAATTTGCTGGCATATTGAGTACAGCACTTTCACAGCATCATCATTTTTTTAATATATATGTGTGTGTGTGTTTATATATTTACTATAATATTATAAGTGGATGTGAGCCCTGTTGGCTTTGAGAGTTAGGTGTGTGGGGTTTGTCTCTCAGGTGGAAGACTTAAAATTTGGAGTAGTAGACCTTAGGTCCAAGCCCTTCACTGTTTGGGGAGAAGGTATTAGTGGTGAGTGCCTTCTTAATTGTTTGTTGTGCCAGGGCTGGATTTATGGTAAGATTGTATCTCAGCCTCTCCTCCTCCCTTTTAATGTGGGTCTTTTCCCTCAATAGCCAGATATGCAGGATATCACTCAGCCAAGCTTCTGGATTTCTTTTAGGGGGAGTTATTCTGCTTGCTTCCTGGTTAGCTCAGCTTGTAAAGAATCTGCCTGCAATGAAGGAGACGATGGTTCGATTCCTGGGTAAGGAAGTTTACCTGGAGAAGGGGTAAGCTACCCACTCCAGTATTCTTGGGCTTCTCTGTGGCTCAGACAGTAAAGAATCCACCTGCAATGCTGGAGACCTGGGTACAAACCCTAGGTTGGAATATCCCTTGGAGTTGGGCATGGCAACCCACTCCAGTATTCTTGCCTGTAGAATCGATCGCCATGGACTGAGGAGCCCAGCAGGCTACAGTTCATGGGGTCACAAAGAGTTGAACATGGCTGACTGACTAAGCACATGGACATGGACAGGAGAATTTAGAGGCCTCGCTTGTTGCCAATTGAACTGAAGCACTTTGTGCATTTCTGATTCTATCCCTGTAAATAGATAATAGAACAAGATCTTGATTATAAAAATAAAAGGTTGACTGCTTAAGCAGTCTGAAATACCTATTAAAATTTTGTTATAACTGTTATGCAAATAACACTTCTTTCTGTGATGTTTTGTTTTTAAATGGGAAAAGCATGCTGGGGACAAACTTGCCGTCTCAAATAGTGAGATAGAGTGACAGAATTCGTGATTGTTGAAATGTTTTGTGAAATAAAAGAATCGGTGTGATGTGTTAAAAGGTGTAGGATCATAAGCAATAACCTTTTTAAAGTACTTTCAAAATATTGTTTAAAAATAAAATTGGAGAGGTGATTTAAATTACATGACAAAATAGTGTGCGAATAATCAGTTTCACATACATTTTTTGAAAATAGGCATTAGTATTACTGGTATTATTTATATATTCTATACTAGTCTTTTAAAATGTCCATATGTCTATTATATTTTGAACTTTTCTTTCTGTGCTGGAAATATTCTTAGGAGACATATTATTTATTAAGGATTAATGTCTGAGGAGGCAGGAGATGCCTTTAAATAAGTGCACAAATTCAACTATTCTTACTTAAATGATCTAGTTATGCTATATTTGGAAGGATAGAGTTTTATTTTAGAACCAAGGTGAGATTTTTCATCTTTAGTTCTACTCTTGAAATAGTCTGCCAGATTGATGGAGCCTCATTTAGGGCTCATCAGAAACCGTGAACACTGCAGTATGGTTTGATTATAGTGCTAAATATCAGGCAACACAGACAAAAATACCATTTAGCCAGGTGTCGTTTATGCATATGGTGAATAAAAAATATTTTACTCAAAATTTAAGATAATTCATTTTGCACAGAAAGCATATGATAAGGGTCTTAGCAAAAAAATATTAAGCCATACATCATTGTAAATTATTTTGTTAAAATTTTTTTTATTAAAGAAACATTAGTAATAACTCACTTAGAAATGAGGGAATATTGGATAATCTGTGGCTCTCACATCTTCTTATCTCAAATGCCTAGAACTGTAATAAGAGTCTTGAATTAGAGAAATGCCTTGTTAAATAGAAATGAGCCGTTTAATTTAAAGTGAGGCTTCTGAGAACCTTCACCACACTGATACACCTGTATCCAAGGATTACCAAGAAAACAGTGTGCATTTGATCAGAGAATCTTTAAATTGTAAATAATTCACCCACTATTATTTGGAGTTTAAAATCCATAGGAGTTATTGATCCTGGGTTACTACTTCCCATTTTACAGTTTTCACTCCTTTGCTGTATTTAAAGTAAATAAATGCATATATGATCATTGTAAAGAGCAATATGAAACTTTGGTGCTATTATGATGATTTTTTTTTTTTTTTGCCCTTATCATTTACACTGTTACTAGCTGGTATCTAGTGCTATTTCCCTTGATAGATGCTGGAGGTCTAATATCTCCTGAGTAGTGGTGAAGAGAAAAACCCAGGCTGCACTATCTGAATCCGGATTGCTCTGAATCCTTACATAGGAGACTTTGAAAGCAAGTTTCCTCTTTTTCCCCAGCTCAAGGTACCTAATTTCTGGAGTTTCTTTCCACAGAGCTATGTGCCTGATGAATAGCACAAGCATAACAACAGAGCTTTGCCTGTCCGAGTATTTTGTTTAGTTTTTACTTTTTCTAGATTGATGAAAGATGGTAGAGGAAGCAGCAGGCTGGAGTTCTCTTGAGGGTTCAATCTCTTAACACAAACATATAGAAGTCATGTTCTTCCTCTTCATCATGTCATTCATTTTGAGTGGCTCAAACCCCTCTCAAACTCTTCAAAACCCCCCTCCCTAGTTGAAATCAACTAGATTCTGATAGGGTCTGCCTCAAATTTCATGATGATTTTCCTGTTACAGTGCCTTCAGAAAGTGTGGGTTCTGAAGCTAAGGCCACTGTGAGTGAGATAGAGGCAGTGTATTTTGAGCTAATATCTTTAACTCTATTTATTTAGATTTCTCCTGTGTTTTTGGCTACTCTTAAATGAAAGGAAAACATTAAGTAAACCTTTCCAAAGCATTCCTTGCTTTATTTTGTCTCTCTTTAGCCCCCTAAAATCTGACTCTATCCTCAAGATCTGGCTAACGTAGACATTTTCAAAGTTTCTAACTTATCTTTATTCCTTCTGTCTTCCTGTGTGTGTGTGTGTGTGTGTGTGTGTGTGTGTTAGTCACTCAGTTGTGTCTGACTCTGTGTGACCCCATGGACTGTAGCCCACCAGGATCTTCTGTCCATGGAATTCTCCAGGCAAGAATACTGGAGTGGGTTGCCATTCCCTTTTCCAGGGGAATCTTCCTGACCCAGGGATTGAACCCGAGTCTCCTGCGTTGCGGGCAGACTCTTGACCATCTGAGCCACCAGGGAAGCCAAGCTAGCACATATCTGTCTTCCTAAATACCACATTCTCCCATTGATCAGTACTTCCCATCTGATGCATACACTATTTCTACATGTTGGTTGAATAAATAAACAAATCAGTGAGTAAATGGATGGCTGTGATAGCATCTATGGAGCCTAGGGTTTTAAGGAATATTATGTAGCTTGTACGTGTATGATGAACCATCCAGGATAACTTTTCATATGAAGAATTACAAGAAAAGAATTATTATTTCAATTTCAATTTTAACTATAATCAAGGGTAATTATTTTAATTGATATGGTTATACCATTGAATGCATTTTGCTACTAATAATCACCTGTATTTTGTGGTTTCATAAGCTTTCTTTACTAATTTTACATATCTACTAGTAAGATAATCATCTGTAAGTTATTTATCCCATATATTGTTATAATTGTTTTGTGGAGATTGTCTATATGATATATTTTGGAATTGGAATCTTGTAGAAAATTCTCATTAATTTTGTGATTGTTTAGCCATAAACAATAGCCATAGTTGCTGATAAACCTTTTTATGTGAGTTAATCCTTGCCAGCTGTACAGAGTGCTACTGAATTCGTATAGTGTAAGTATCAATTGATGAGTCTCAAGCGTCTTATAGCTAATCCATTTTTTTTTTTTTTTTTTTTCTAATCCATTTTAAGATGGGTTTGTAGTCTTTGAGAATCCCAAGTTCTGGTGTTCAGTTTTTAAAACACTGAAATGTAGTTTGAAAATGAAATAAAGTAAAAGACATACTGGAATTTTTTTTTTTTTTTTAAGTTTAGTGTTAGGAAAGAAATAATGGCTAGCTCTCATTTTTTATGTTATCTACAAAATTATGTGTCTTCATAAATTTTAAGTAGAAAACTCTTTCAATTTTTGTTTTCATTTTACTTAACTTTCATCTAAAGAGTTAAAGAGTTAGAGAGGGGTGTTCATGTTGTAAGATTTTATAGAGATGCTCTGTGCATTCACAACCTTTGCACTTCAAGTCTCCATTATATGCTCTATCTAGATTGTATCATGCCCACTGTCCCTGCTTTTCCAAAACACTCCTATATGGTAACAGAGAGAAACAGTGACTATATGAGCTCTGGGAAATAATTTGTTAACTTGACAACCACCCCGTGCCCCTATATATTGCCTCAATGCTAGTGAAATGAATTGGGTAAAAGGATACTCTCCTCAAGGCACTTTTCTCATTTCAAAAGACAGTTTCTATATTGTGTTTGCATTTGTAGATTTGTGGCGTTTTTAAGATCTTAAATACATCTCTACTTTTTACTAGTCATAAAAAAGACATACATTTATTAAAATTTATTTTTTTAAGATTCTTATATTGACTTTAGTTTCAGCTTTATATATTTTAAAAAAAGGAAATTGGAAATAGTAATTTTAAATTCACAGAATATATTATCTTTTATATTGTAATTGAGGTTTAGTTTGAAATGAAATTGTTCTTTTATAGAAATACAGTTCTATAAAAATACAGGAAAGGTATCTTAATGTTATATATTACTCACCTTTCTGATGCTCAAACGGTCAAGGTAATCTAGTTTAAAACTGCCACTTTTTCAAATTATTGACTCAAGAACACATACTGAATTTACTTATTATAGATGCAACATCTGAGAGTAGAATGAGGAGTTGAGATTTCTGGGGGATTTCTTGAGATTTCTGGGGATTACTGAATTGAAGATCTAGTAAGAATATCTTTTTCATCAAGTTATTTGTCTATTCTTGATGTTAATTATCTTCTGGGTTTTACTAGCCAAATAAGGCTGATGCTCAAATAAACATATTTTTTCTGGCAATCATATATGCTAAACAATGTTTTGCTTAGAAGTATAATTGAGGATGAGTGTATGAGGCTATCGGTGGTATGTGGTGATATTTCCAGTAGAAAGACAAATAAACCTCTCTTTCAGTAGACACATGTTTAATTTTACACAGCATTCAATCATTTGTACTATTCCAGGTACATGGAAATTATGTAGAAAAATAGTATATTTAGTGTAATAGAACTAAATTTAAAATACAGTATTTTTATTTGATGGCAGTTTGAGGAAGTATTTCCATTTGAAATTTTATGCTTTAAACATTTTTATAACATATTTTTCTTGTACTTTATCTAGATTCTGCCAGCCTTATAGTCATCCATATATCAGTTATTTGTAATACAAATTAATAAACACTTCTTACTTATCAGATCACTTGGAAAGAAAAGAATAAAAATTTATATCCCATGATATGTATTATCTGCGTATGTTGGGCACGACTGATGTATCATACATATGCTGATACATATATTTTAACTGTCAATTTCATTGTATTTTTACTGTATTTTAAAAATGCTGATTTTTTTCATTCTTTCTCTACCTTAGCCTTTTTATTTATCACTTTAGAATAAAACCTGGGTTGCTATATTGCATATTAACACAGTGCAGGCAAATCAACATATTTGCAGATGACTTGAACAGATTCTTTATCACTCCCTTGGGGAAACTGTATTGCTGATCTCATTGAAATTAACTTTTAAATACAGAAAAGGCTTCTAAAGAAAGTCATTTTGACCATTTAAGTGGTAAACTTTATCACTTCTGTTTATGTGAATCTCAGTAAATATGTTCCTCATCATAAAGAAGCAGAAGTAATTAATAGTATTGCAATTCATTTTCAGTTCAAAAAAAGTGTGAGCATTTATTATGTTCCAGGGGCTGTATTAGATAATAATGATACCAAATGAGTTAGAAAGTTGACATGATCTCCAGACTCAAATAGCAGGCTAAGCAAAGTGCAGAGAAAAATCCTGTGTGAACAAAAGGCTGTTTAATCTATTATCTGAATAAGAAATGTGAGGCGTTTGGGGAAAGAAAGGGGCAAGTGCCATCTTTTTCACCAGGCATCTTCCTGTTATCTGGGACTGAGCAGCAGAAAATTTTATGTAAGTAAATATGCTAGGTAAAAACAGCCTATTTTCTATTTCAATAAGCTCGTACATAGAAAGGAAGGATGTAAAATTTTCCTAAAGTAGAATCAGTATTAGCTGAAGTTTTTACAGCCTGAACCTGGGACAGACATGCTTGTCAGAGGAGAGATTGTTACACTGAGGTTGTAAGAATCATAATAACCAAGGGTGCAGAGTACTGAGACCACTCCTTAAGTTCCACTTGCAGGCATAATGATTCTCCATTTCTGATGTATGTAATACAAAAATGGACACTAAACTTAGATTTTCAAGGACAGTTCTCTTCTGTCATTTGAATACTGTATAAAATATCTGAAGATTCCTATTATTTTGCCTTTCAAAGTATACCTCTTACATTATGTTTCATGTGCTAAAAGTAGCACTACACACAAATACACACACACACTCACTTTGATTATATTTGATCAAGGGAACATAATCATAACAATTTCATGTTAGTTACAAACTGTTCTGTTAAAAGACTTGGCCAGTTTGTTCAAAACGGCAAATCATGTCATTTTAAGATAGATTCTTTAAAAATATTTTCTTAAAGACATGTTTTCCTTATTTATCATACAAGATTTATGATTATGTTGTGGTAATAAAAAATGTATTTTCTCTAAAAATATGGCAGCTCATTCTTCATTCACAGTGCTGTTAGAAACATTAGGTCACAAATATACTGCATTTATTAATACAATAAAATTGCCAGTGCATGACCCTGAAACTGGAGAAATTAATAAGAAAGCCATAAAAAAATTTTAAATAATTGATAAGAAGACTATTTTTTGGAACAGCTACCATTTTAAGTTCTAACATCACTTAATCAACAATTCAAGGATAAGGACTTGCCAGTTGATCTGTTCTTTTACTGTAAAAACAGTGGATTATTACAGATTTGTAGGGTTTCCCTGGGTGGCTCAGCTGGTAAAGAATGGACCTGCAATGCAGGAGACCCCAGTTTGATTCCTAGAGTGGGAAGATTCACTGGAAAAGGGATAGGCTACCCACTTCAGTATGCTTGGGCTTCCCCGGTGACTCAGCTGGTAAAGAACCCACCTGCAATGCTGGAGACTTGGGTTCGATCTCTGGGTTGGGAAGATCCCCTGGAGGAGGCCATGGCAACCCAAACCAGTATTCTGGCCGGGAGAATTCCATGGACTGTTTAGTCCGTGGGGTCACAAAGATCGTTATTTAATCATCACATCACTTAATCAACAAATTCAAGAATAAGGACTTGCAAAATGATCTGTTCTTTTACTGTAAAACTGGATTTACAAAGTTGTTGAACAGACAATTTAAAGGTAATTTTATTTAAGGAGAACAAAACTTTATTAACTGATATAAATCATTTAACCAAAGGTAAATAGTATCTATAGCATTTCATTTATAGCAGACAAGAAATAAATTACAAAGGAAGAAAATATGAGAAAAAATGTATGCATCTACTGCCTGAAAGGGAGAATTATTTAAAATAATCCATATAGTTTAGAAGTAATAAAGCGGTCGTCAGTTCAGTCACTCAGTCGTGTCTGTCTCTTGGCAACCCCATGGACTGCAGCACACCAGGATTCCCTGTCCATCACCAACTCCCAGAGCTTACTCAAACTCATGTCCATCAAGTTGGTGATGTCATCCAATCATCTCATCATCTGTCGTCCTCTTCTCCTGCCTTCAATTTTTCCCAGTATTAGGGTCTTTTCCAGTGAGTCAGTTCTTTGCACCAGGTGACCAAAGTATTGGAGCTTCAGCTTCAGCATCAGTCCTTCCAATGAATATTCAGGACTGATTTCCTTTAGGATGGACTGGTTGGATCTCCTTACTGTCCAAGGGACTCTCAAGAGTCTTCTCCAACACCACAGTTCAGAAGCATCTATTCTTTGGTGCTCAACTTTCTTTATAATCCAACTATCACATCCACACATGACGACTGGAAAAACCATAGCTTTGACTAGATGGACCTTTGTCAGCAAAGTAATATCTCTGCTTTTTAATATGCTGTCCAGGTTGGTCATAGGTTTTCTTCCAAAGAACAGTCACCATCTTCAATGATTTGGGAGCCCCCCAAAATAAAGTATGTTACTCTTTCCATTGTTTCCCCGTCTATTTTCCATGAAGTGATGGGACCGGATGCCATGATCTTAGTTTCCTGCATGTTGAATTTTAAGCCAACTTTTTCACTCTCCTCTTTCCCTTTCATCAAGAGGTTCTTTAGTTCTTCTTCCCTTTCTGCCATAAGGGTGGTGTCTTCTTCATATCTGAGATTATTGATATTTCTCCCAGTAATCTTGATTCCAGCTTGTGCTTCATCCAGCCTGGCATTGCACATGATGTACTTTGCATATAAGTTAAATAAGCAGGGTGACAATATACAGCCTCGACGTACTTTTCCTATTTGGAACCAGTCTGTCGTTCCATGTGCAATTCTAACTGTTGCTTCTTGGCCTGCATACAGATTTCTCAGGAAGCAGGTCAGGTGGTCTGATATTCCCATCTCTTTCAGAAGTTTCCACAGTTTATTGTGATCCACACGGTCAAAGGCTTTGGCATAGTCAATAAAGTAGAAGTAGATGTTTTTCTGGAATTCTCTTGCTTTTTCGATCATCCAGCAGATGTTGGCAATTTGATCTCTGGTTCCTCTCCGTTTTCTAAATTCAGCTTGAACACCTGAAAATTCAGGGTTAACATACTGTTGAAGCCTGGTTTGAAGAATTTTGAGCATTACTTTCCTAGCATGAAATAAGTGCATAAGTGAAATTGTGCGGTAGTTTGAACATTCTTCAGTATTGCCTTTCTTTGGGATTGGAATGAAAACTTGCCGGAGCCTGCCGGCAAACGAACTGGTCGAGAACGCAATTACCAGAGTACCTAGGAAAAATAAGACTCAGAAAGATGAGGTTGAGAGGGACGGACTCCGCCAACTTTATTGAAGAATACCACGCCTATATATATATGCTAACAGGAGTTACTAAGAATAGATCGAGGGTTTGCATACATGCAGGGCTACAGATGTTTTAAATTCCCACACTCAAGATCAGTAAAGCATTAATTACCCTAGCGCCCAACATGATTAAGATCAATAGAACATTAGATAGAAAACAGGCTTCATCAATAGAACATTATCTAGATGGAAAACAGGTTTCGAGCATGATGAGTTTATCAGCACCAGAAAAACAGGCAAAAGGTCACCGGTGTGTTTTTTCCCTGAAGGAGACAAATGCCAGTCTATACTTTAACAAGAAGGGGTGGCAGGACAAAGAGAGACCTTTTGTTCTCTCTTAGGGCCATAAGGGGCCTGTACGTTCAGGCCGGCTCCCTGCAAAAACTGAGCTTTTCCAGTCCTGTGGCCACTGCTTAGTTTTCCAAATTTGCTGGCATATTGAGTACAGTGCTTTCACAGCATCATCTTTAGTATTTGAAATAGCTTAACTGGACTTCCATCACCTCCACTAGCTTTGTTCATAGTGATGTTTCCTAAGGCCCACTTGCCTTCACCTCCAGGATACCTGGCTCTAGGTGAGTGATCACACCACCGTGGTTATCTAGGTCATGAAAATCTTTTTTGTTTGGTTCTTCTGTATATTCTTGCCACCTCTTCTTAATACCTTCTGCTTCTGTTAGATCCTAACCATTTCTGACAATGAAGGAAACCAGATAATTAAATATGAATGTGTGTTCCTTCTTGGACTTTGAACTACTTCCATTAGAAATAAAGTTGAAATGTGAATAAAATGAAGTTACAGTAAATTTTGAATGTAGACCTCTTTCTGAGTTTGATTCCTATATTACTCATCTCTAAACGCCATAGGGTTTAAAGTAGTAACTAGCAGAAGTGAAGGCTCATTGATTGCAAATCTATATATGGTTGAATGGATAAATAAAGTTAACTATTTCCTTTTCCTTTTTGCCTTCCTCAGAACTCTTTATTCTATATTTATTGGGATGTAATTTTTCAATCACAGAGTGCTGTGGCAAGATAGAAAGGGATCTGAATTGACAGACATGCTGAGCGCATGTGCTCCCTCTGAAACTTCTTAGCTATTGTCCGTTAGACAAATCACTGAACTTCCCTGTTTCTTTAACTGCAAAATGGAAGTGTTGGAATAGAATGGCCCCCAAATTTATGGTTCTTGGATTATGTAACAGTGTACTGGCCCATGAGGAGCTTTTCTTTCTCTTCATCTTTAAAGTTTAACAAATTTCAGCTTTATGCTTTTCTTGGGTTTAGGAAGATAATTCACTATTACTGTTAAAAGATTCTCTACTGTGCAACAACTGGCACAGGTGAAAGAAATTAAGAAAGAGCACAGTGGCACTGCAAGCCTTTGTCACCTACTCTGCTTAATTATAGAAGTCAGTTCTTGAAAATGAGATTTGTGAAGATAAATTGAAATGTAGATAATATTTTTCAGGATATACAGGATTGATGATGTGTTATTTTGGAATCTTGAATTTTCAAGTTCTGCATATATGAAGAAGGATAGTATCATAAGTCTAAAAAGGAAAATGGATCCTCTGGTCTCTAGGCCAATGAGTTTGATGTTAAGCCAATTAAAGTTCTAAATTTGATTAATTACCGAACTGTACACTGGGAAAATAAATTACTAGAGCTAACATGAGCTTTTTTTTAAACAACTAATCCAAGCTCAAAGGACTGTGTAAAAATAATGGACTTTATACACACATATATTGTATTCTTTTACATATAGTAAAGAATATGGACTAAAGGACATTTGTAACTGGTCGATCAGATCTATCAGTATAGTTAATATATCAATATATATCTAAAAGGAAGGATTCATTTACTAAGTGTGACCTTTTTAAAACGTAGTTTTCAATGATTAAATAGTTTCTGTCTAGATATAATATCTTCAAATTTCTAGATGATGACTTACTGCTCAAATTTATATAAAATGTTTAGTTTTATCTTCACTGAAGGACACCCTAAACTAAGAATAAATTTTGTAAAGCCCAGATTTTTACATTTGACTTTTAACATTAGATAACAAACTATATAGGAAGGCTGAAAAACTTAACTCATTAGTACTTCATATGAAGATTACCAAATCTAGAAGATTACCAAAAATATCTTGGGTTTCATGAATAGAAATATAGATTTTAGACAAAATCAGGTAAGATTCCTGTTCTACACTATTGGTCAGACTTTTCATGTCAAACATTTCTTATAGAGAGTATGTTTCATAGAACAATTGTTTAACTGGAATTAATCCAGGAAAGTAATTATATTGTTGAAAGTTCTCAAAACCATATTTAGGGGTCCATGGTTATTTTTAGTACCCAAGATTACTCAGTTTCCTATTGGTAACCATAATTCTGTTTTCCTCCTGGGAATCAAGACTCCTTCCATTCTCATTGCTTACTTTTTAGAGTGAAGTTAACTCTGTAATCTGCTTTGAGGGCAGGTCAGGGAAAATATCTGAAATCGAGTTACGGTCAGTACACATGCACTCTGTGGACATACTTGTTTTTGGTCTGTGTCTATTCTGACTGATTATTGGTAATGTTCATTCTGATTAGCTTATATCCAGCAAATATAGATATAGATCCCCCATACTTTAATCTGTTTGCTCAGCTAACTCCAGTTTCATGATTATGAGAATTTTGTTGTCTGCAAACCATGAGAGTTTTACTTCTTTTCCAACTGGATCCCTTTTATTTCTTTTTCTTTTCTGATTGCCATAGCCAGGACTTTAAGAACTATGTTAGATAATAGTGGTGAGTGTGGGCACCCTTGTCTTCTTCCTGATGTTAGCGGGAATACTTTCAGTGTTTCATCCTTGAGAATAATGTTTGCTGTGTGTTTATCATATATGGCCTTTGTTATGTTGGGGTAGGTTCCTTCTGTGCCCATTTTTTGAAGACTTTTTTTAATCATAAATGGATGCTGAATTTTGTTGAAGGCTTCTTCTGCATCTATTGAGATTATCATATGATTTATGATTTTTATCTTTCAATTTGTTAATATGGTGTATCACATTGACTAATTTGCATATATTACATCCCTG
The DNA here is from genome assembly GCF_019320065.1 of Cervus canadensis. Taxonomy (NCBI): domain Eukaryota; kingdom Metazoa; phylum Chordata; class Mammalia; order Artiodactyla; family Cervidae; genus Cervus; species Cervus canadensis. Next base: position 32,557,678 of record NC_057404.1, read on the forward strand.
GGATAAACACGACTTGATCACAGTGTGTGAGCTTTTTAATGTGTTGCTGAATTCTGTTTGCTAAAATTTTGTTGAGGATTTTTGCATCTATGTTCATCAGTGATATTGGCCTGTAGTTTTCTTTTTTGTGTATTGTCTTTGTCTGGTTTTGATATCAGGGTGAGGGTGGCCTCATAGAATGAATTTGGAAGTGTTCCTTCCTCTGCAGTTTTTTCAAAGAGTTTAGAAGGATGGGCATCAGCTCTTCTCTAAATGTTTGCTAGAATTCACCTGTGAATCCATCTGCCCTCGGCTTTTGTTTTTAGGGAGATTTTTTTTTTTTTATCACAGTTTTATTTCAGTGCATGTAACTTTTTTTTTCAGTTTTTACTTTAGCACTGGTAATTGGTTTGTTCAAAATCTCTATTTTCTTCCTCATTCCGTCTTGGAAGGTCACACTTTTCTAAGAATCTGTCCATTTCTTCCAGGTTGTCCATTTTATTGGAATATAGTTTCTTGTAATGGTCTTTTATGATCCTTTTGTATTTCTGTGTTGTTTGTTGTAACTTCTCCCGAGGTTATTTTCTCTTTTCCACTAGACTGTAGTTGTGAAATACTAAGTGTGGAACTATTTTTTGTTTATTTATGAGTTATTTTTGGCTGCACTAGGTCTTCATTGCTGCACGGAGGCTTTCTTTAATATTGCAACAAGTGGAGGTACTCTCCAGTTGCGATGTGCAGGCTTCTCATGGTAGTGGTTTCTCTTGTTGTGGAGCACAGGCTTCAGTAGTTATGGCACATGGGCTTAGGTGCCCAGTAGCATTTGGGATCTTAGTTCCTGGGCCAGAGGTCAAACCTGTCTCCTCTGCATCAGCAGGTGGATTCTTAACCATGGACCATCAGGGAACTATTTTAACATTAAAGTGGGAATATCTGTGAAACTAATATGGTATATAGGTGAGGCAAGTTTTGAAGATAAAAAAACAAGTTTCTAATGACATAATTTCAGTCCTTGTGTCATATTAAATCTAAACTAGAAACTACTTCAGTATCTGGGTCAAAAATTAGTCAAGTTTGTTTCATCTAGAGTCAAAAGAATGCTAACTGATTCATCACGTAGGAAAGGAACACAAACACAAACTGAAACCTGAAGATGTTTGCCTTAAAAAAGAGAAAGGGAAAAAAAGTTATTTATATATGTTTGATCTGTTGTTAGTTAGCTCTTCATTACTTAGAGAACATCAGAGGGTACAGAGATACAAGTTCTAGATAGACAGATTTGGCATCAATAAAAGAAGGACATCTTCATAATTTGAGTTGTACAAAATGAAATAAGCTGTTGTCTGTAAAAATAAGGACTAAAATGGAGTGTGGATTATAATGGACATTATATTTAGCTAAAGGACCCACTAGCCCTTACTAAAATCTTAAAAATGTATTGAGTAATTGACTCTGCTGGACATTGTATCAGGCACGTTAATAAATTGCCTGCAAAGTCTGTACTGTAATTAAATGAAGAACCTAGGGGACAATGAAGTTGAATGCCTTCCACAAGGAAAGAAACCTAGAAAGTAGCAATAATGGGGAGGAAACCCAATGTATCTGACTGACTTTGAAATTGCTACCTCTCCACTAACCTTCTAACAGTGCCTGGATTTTTATAGATTCAAAGCAATTATAAAATCCTGTATTTTGCCAATATTTTAGCAATGGTTTACTTAAAAAGAAAAATGTACTAATGCAGTTTGAAAATGAATTATCTTTGATTGATGGACAATAGGTTTTATGGATGTGCTAAAATTACACTAACAGCACTTTAGTATGTAAATTCCATGATGACTAAAAGCTGCCATACCTATGTAAATGTAATTGGACTGTGAAGCTTAGATAAATGTACAAATGCTAAAAGGAACAAGTCAAAACACACTTAGTGATAAAAATGTAAAAGCAAATGTGTAATAATTTCTGAAAGAGTCTAACAGAGCTCAGGCAATATGTATTCAAGCACTAAATAGCCACATATTCTACCAAGGATTGCATCCAGCACTAATTTTTTAAGAATTAAGATAGTGAAGCTACAGAGGAAAAACTTTCTGCTCTAAATTAGGCCCTGATAGAAAGTACACAAAATAATTTGGTTGATAATTACATTTCTCACTTACTTCCTGTCACTACATCTCTAAAAATAAATACACACACACACACATACACACACACACACACACACACACACACACACATATGTAATTACAGTGAAAGTGAAAGCCACTCAGTTGTGTCCGACTCTTCACGACCCCATAGACTATAGTCCATGGAATTCTCCAGGCCAGAATACTGGATTGGGTAGCCTTTCCCTTCTTTATGGGATCTTCCCAACCCAGGAATTGAACCCAGGTCTCCTGCATTACAGACGGATTCTTTACCAGCTGAACCACAAGGGAAGCCCATATAATTACAGAGTAATTCAGAAATTTTTACTAGTGCAAGTAGTCTTTTTTTTTTCTTCTTCTTCCTTTTATTAGTGCAGGTAATTTGGTAGCAAGATTATATAAATCTAAGACCTCTATTGTTTGAAGTCATTGTATCTTATAATGTGAGAAATATTATATACTATAGATTATAGGACTGGTATAAAAAGTCAAGAAAGCACTTTGCCTGATATAACTGCTTAACTTGATTCATTTTCAGCATAACAGAGGCTTAAAAGCAGATTCATTACATAGTTTATTAGATAAAATGTTGTAGCCAAACAGACCCAATTTTTAATTATGATCCTGCTGTCTGCTGGGTGAATTGCTTAACCTTTGCAAGTCTCCATTTTTTCATCTGATGATGGGGATGCTGTTTACCTACTTCAGAGATTATTTCTGGAATTATATAATGCTATTTTAAACTTCCCTGCCTGCTTAGAAAGGTGCTGGATGGACAGTACCTGTCTTCACTGCTATTTCACTCCAAAGCTCCTGCTTCTCTAACTTCCCTTCAGTAATCTCAAAATTAATGAAAAACAGCTAGCTCCTTAACACAAGTCAGATTCTGAGACTGTTTTGGTATACAAGCTATTTTCAATCATAGGGAGACTATATTTCTGGGGAAAAGGCAGAGGTTGCTTTATAAAGATTTTTAGAATGAATGGGAATTCATTTTAAAATCAAATTCTATTTCTCCTTTTGATCATCACACTTTATTTCAGAATCTTCAATGATCCTTTCAGAGGAGTCATATTATCTGGGTGTCACAGCTTTTCCTAGTTGTATTACAGAGGAGTATTTTATATACAGTGTTTTTCACTACCAAATTTGAACTGGGAATATTCAGACTTCCCTAATTTGGAAAAGTCACTGAGGTGCATAACTCCGCAGGAAACATATCACCTTCTAGGTATAGGGAGCCTTGGAGCTGTCACTGGAAAACAAGGAAAAACAGGCAATCAAATCAAATTTCATTAGCTCAGACCCTAAATTTTTTGTAAGCAGATAGCAGTTTCCTTGAAATGGGAAAGTTGGAGAAAGTCCATAAAGAAATTAAATGAATATTCTCCTCAGATCACACACAGATAAAGTGAAATAGTCATGAGCAGGACCTGAGAATGTTTACATGCCACAATGTTCGCTAAGCAAGTGTATGTACTTTTCTAACTTGGTAAGTAACAGCTTTCTTTACAAATATAGAGCTACATTTTCTCTTGATTTTGGTATCTATTACACCTTAAATTTTTGTAGATTAGAGGAATAAAAGTTATATGTCATGTATATCAAAGCCAAAAATAATTCAAGTCCATATACTGATTTTATATGCTTTTATTATTATCCATTGATTATATATGTTGAGTAAATAGGGGATGAATCAGTGCTCTGGTGACACAAAAATATTCAGATCAAGAGTAAATAAAAAAGATGAATATTTATCCTCCTTTCCCCATACACAAAAAGATGAGAATACAAACATTTAATTCCTGTATGTTTCAAATTATGAGAAAAATGAATAAAGTTATATATCCTTTTTTTTTAAACCATGTATGAGATCTAGTAATGTGAGAGACTTGAAACAGAAAACACTATTTTTTTTCAATGTTTTCTAGCAGCAAACCATGGAATACAATTTCATTTTGCTCTAGTGACAATAGAGGATATTGCATGTTACCATCAAATATACTCTGTATATGCTAGTGTTTTCAAAGTCTGTTTACTTAGCTTAAAACCCTGAGCTCTTAAATGAAGCATAAAACTTCTGTGAAATTCCACTGCTCTTCAGTGGGGGTGGGAGATAATTCTTTTATTTTCATGATCGCAGAGAGCGAGAGAAAAAGGAGAGAGCTTTTAAATGTTTGGGTAGTTCAGATAAAAAAAATTCTGGATGCTTCAGCAAAATTGCCAGTCCTCTGAGATTCAGCTTTGACTATTATTACTAATGTAATGCTTTCAGTGTACAGCAAATTAGATCTTGAACACAATATGGGCCAAATACTATCCTTTCAAACTCATGTGTAGCCTTAACCGGTTTCAGTGGGAGATGTGGATGGTTAGTTGTAAATGACTTTCCCATTATTTTTTCTTTACCCTAAATCTGATACAGTGAAGGCAGAGGGAAGAAATGCATGTAAAAATTTTATTAGTAATAATCTCTTTAATTTGTATAGCACTTTGCCAGTTGCAAAGATTTATACCAAATATCATTTCATTATATCTGTATAATGAAAGAAATATAATTTTATATGTAGAAATGTTTAGAGAGTCTTAACAATCAAAATTTAATATCAGAGTTTCAGAGAAAAATCACTGCTTAGATTTATGTTGAAAAGAGTAGCATGTTGGGAAAACTAAAATTGTGAATTCAAATAGGTCAAATTGTCTAACAGGCTAATACTAATTACAGGGGTAATTTATTCTCTATAGTCTATAGAGTCTATAGTCTTCATTTTTGCAGGTCTCATTTTTAGGTTTATTTAGTTTAGTTTTGTTTTCATTTTCTGATTCATTCTCTTAGAAAGTATTCACCATGATACAGGCTTTCAACACAGGATAGTCTGAGGAGGTATCCTGAGTTGCTGTCATGAATGGTTGGACTTTCTGAGAATTAATATCTGTCTTGAGCTTTTTCTACCATGCAAGCTAGACTAACTCTCATGCTTTCTAGCTACTAAGCAAGACTTCACATTCCCTAAGCTTCTGTAAGAATACTTTTACTAATTTAATAGTGTCCACTACACATTTGTTATTTTATTTATTTTTTACAAAGGACAGATTACTGTGATATCAAATAAAAAAAAAACAAAGGGGATGAACAGAGTTGGATGCTGTTATGCAAAATGTAAGCTGTCAATAGATTATTTGGAAAAGGGATTTCACTCATTCTTCTATTCAGCAAAATATTCATTGAACTCATACTACTGTATCTAAGATAGTGCTTGGTGCTGAGAGTATATAAGTACAAAAACAACAACAAAACAGAATGACCCCTACCTTTGTGGAGGAGAGTGGAAGAGAGAATGATAATAACAAAACAATGATAGGTAAATGTTATAGCCTGTTCGAAGATGGTAAATACTATGGAGAAAGAAAAACAAGGTCAGACAGGTCAGAAATGTATGGGAATGGGGGTTATAGTTATTCCTAGTGAGGCAGATGTATTTAAAATTTGAAGAAAGTGAGAGAATCAGTCAAGAAGCTATCTGGAAGAGGAGCGTTTCAGATATTCAGTACAAGGGACCTAAATTTGGGAATATGCCTGATGATTTTCAGGAAGGGTAAACCAGGAAGAATGTAGACGAAAGGGAAGTCAGAAAGAGAAGGACAGGAATAGGGGATTATTGGTCATTGGCAACTTTAACTCCGCTTTAGATGAGAAACTCTAACAAGTTTTGAACAGAGGAGTCATACAAAATTACCCATTTTAACAGAATTACTCTGGTTGCCCTTGTTGAGGCAGGCAACCAAATGCAGGGGCAATTACTGAACATTTTAAAAGAATAAAAGGAAGCATGCACAGGGATATGCTTTAGGTTCTTAGCTTTATTTAAAATTATCAAATACATTAATTAATCTATGATATTCCTAGATTTTATCTCCCTTTTCTTACCTCTTTTTTGCACTTTTCTCTTTGTCAAACTTGATCTCAGCAAGAGATCCTATGACCATACATTAAGGTAAGAATTTCTGTTTGCCCCTTCAATAAATTATCTACCTTTTAAGCAGGAGTAACCTCTGGGAGCAAATTTCAAATGATTAAATTTCAAGCCTTCAAAAGTTGTTGTTGTTCCGTCTTAAGTTTGTAGCTGACTTTTGCCACCACATGGACTGTAGCATGTGGGGCTCCTTTGTCCTCCACTGTCTCCTAGAGTTTGCTCAAATTCATGTTCATTAAGTTGGTGATGCAATCTAACCATCTTATCCTCTGCCACGCCTTTCTCTTTTCGCCTTCAATTTTTCCCAGCATCCGATTCTTTCCCAATGAGTCAGCTCTTCACATCAGGTGGGCAAAGTATTGGAGTGTAAAGGATTCCAGCTGGTGGTGAAAGAGCTGCAGAGGAAGGTGCCTTTGTCTATGGCAGCTTATCCAAGAATTCTCCTCTGCTGCCTCTCTGCAGTGCTCACCACAGTATATCTCAATCTAATTAGTTTTCTTATCTCCGTGAAGAGCCCCATATTCTCTCACTCACATAGGTTCTTAAACTTGGAGTTGTCCCTCATTTTTAACCTTCTTCACCTTTAAATTTCTTTCATACAGGACCTGTGTCCTACAGATGTGAATCTGCAGTGTCTCTAACATCCTTTCAAGCTTCCAGGCCCTATCTGCATCCCCGGTGGTCCGTCCTTGCAGACTGTTTAATTTATTATGAACTGGACTCTATCTCTTCAGTGTCTACCTGTTCCACTGTGTTCAGATGAAGCTTACAGCATATCTCTGATCATCCACTCTCATGTTAAATTACTAATTAAGTTAATAACAATAGAAGTTTTGTTATAATTTTGTTAGATACAACACACTGGGTTTGACATTTATGATCTTCTGTGACTGACCCTAACATACTCCTTTAAGCCGTGTGATTTATTTTCTCACATAGCCATATGAGCTGTCTAGATCAGCCCATTGGCTGTTCCCCTTTGCACTCTTGTGTCTTTTTCTATATGCTCCCTCTGAAATGAGTTTGGTTTCTCCTTCATCTACAAAATCTCTCCCATCCTTCAGAATCATCTTCCTCAGTTTTTTTGGATGTGTATCATACTCTTACCAACTCCATGATGACAGCAACGATGGCTTCATCAATTTTTGGATTTAAAATTATTCCTTGGACTTGAGTAAATATATATTCAACTAAATTGAATATAACATTAATGTTATAATGTTACTGTCTCCCAAAATTTCTGACATATTAATCTAGTTACTTCTTTATGTTCATGTTAAGTTTCAATGCATCACTTTGTCATCTTGTACAGGTCAGTTCAGTTCAGTCGCTCAGTCATGTCCGACTCTTTGTGACCCCATGAATCACAGCACACCAGGCCTCCCTGTCCATCACCAACTCCCGGAGTCTACCCAAATCCATGTCCATTGAGTTGGTGATGCCATCTAGCCATCTCATCCTCTGGTATCCTCTTCTCCTCCTGCCCCTAATCCTTCCGAACATCAGGTTCTTTTTCAGTGAGTCAACTCTTCGCATGACGTGGCCAAAGTATTAGACTTTCAGCTTCAGCATCAGACCTTCCAATGAACACCCAAGACTGATCTCCTTTAGGATGGACTGGTTGGCTCTCCTTGCAGTCCAAGGGACTCTCAGGAGTCTTCTCCAACACCACAGTTCAAAAGCATCAATTCTTCAGTGCTCAGCTTTCTTCACAGTCCAATTCTCACATCCGTACATGACTACTGGAAAAACCATAGCCTTGACTAGACGGACCTTTGTTGGCAAAGTAATGTCTCTGCTTTTAAATGTGCTATCTAAGTTTGTCATGACTTTCCTTCCAAGGAGTAAGCATCTTTTAATTTTATGGCTGCAATCACCACCTGCAGTGATTTTGGAGCACAAAAAAATAAAGTCTGACACTGTTTCCACTGTTTCCCTATCTATTTGCCATGAAGTGATGGGAGAATATGCCATGATCTTAGTTTTCTGAATGTTGAGCTTTAAGCCAACTTTTTCACTGTTCTCCTTCACTTTCATCAAGAGGCTTTTTAGTTCCTCTTCACTTTCTGCCATAAGGGTGGTGTCATCTGCATATCTGAGGTTATTGATATTTATCCTGGCAATCTTTATTCCAGCTTGTGCTTCCTCCAGCCCAGCGTTTCTCATGATGTACTCTGCATGTAAGTTAAATAAGCAGGGTGACAATATACAGCCTTTATGTACTCCTTTTCCTATTTGGAACCAATCTGTTCCATGTCCAGTTTTAACTGTTGCTTTCTGACCTGCATACAGATTTCTCAAGAGACAGGTCAGATGGTCTGGTATTCCCATCTCTTCAGAATTTTCCACAGTTTATTGTGATCCACACAGTCAAAGGCTTTGGCATAGTCAATAAAGCAGAAATAGATGTTTTTCTGGACGTCTCTTGCTTTTTTGATGATCCAGCAGATGTTGGCAATTTGATCTCTGGTTCCTCTGCCTTTTCTAAAACCAGCTTGAACATCTGGAAGTTCACAGTTCACATATTGCTGAAGCCTGTCTTGGAGAATTTTGAGCATTACTTTACTAGCGTGTGACATGAGTGTAACTGTGCGGTAGTTTGAGCATTCTTTGGCATTGCCTTTCTTTGAGATTGGAATGAAAACTGAGCTTTTCCAGTCCTGTGGCCACTGCTGAGTTTTCCAAATTTGCTGGCATGTTGAGTGTAGCACTTCCACAGCATCATCTTTCAGAATTTGAAATAGCTCAACTGGAATTCCATCACCTCTACTAGCTTTGTTCACCTCTTCTTAATATCTTCTGCTTGTGTTAAGTCCATACCATTTTTGTGCTTTATCAAGCCTATCTTTGCATAAAATGTTCCCTTGGTATCTCTAATTTTCTTGAAGAGAACTCTAGTCTTTCCCATTCTGTTGTTTTCCTCTATTTCTTTGCATTGATCACTGAGGAAGGTTTTCTTATCTCTCTTTGCTATTCTTTGGAACTCTGCATTCAGATGGGAATATATATATATAAAATAAGTTTTTTTCTCAAGTTTGGATCACTCAGTCATGTCCAACTTTTTATGCCCCATGTACTGTAGCTTGCCAGGTTCCTCTGTCCATTGGATTCTCCAGGCAAGAATACTGAAGTGGGCTGCCATTCCCTTCTCCAGGCGATCTTCCCAACCTAGGGATCAAACCCAGGTCACTTGTACTATAGGCAGATTCTTTACCATCTGACCTACCCAGGAAGCCCTTCTTATATAAAGTAGGTGTGAAAGCATACAGGTAAAAAGGAGAAAGCCATCAGGAAAAATTATAATTAGGCAAGATCTTGAAAATAATGCTCAGTGTAGTTTAGTCATGACAAAGCAACAGGTAATGAAACCCCAGGAGGCTAATGAATTAAGAAATGAAAACTATAGGTATAAAACAGTATGCTCAGGGGAGAAGTGAAAATGGGCAGTGGAAGAGTATATTTATGAATTGCAGAAAAATAAATTTTATTGATGAAGGTAGACAGGCTTCATCTTGTAAACCTATCAGTTGTCTCAATGGAGTGGTCCATAAAGCTTTATGACTTTAGCATGGACTCTGGTAGAAAGATATACTATAGTATATCATATTAGTTTAAATTTACTATGTAAAAATGTAATGGCTTTTAAACTTATTGACTGAACAATTCAAATTGATATTTTTTAATCAACATATGCTTTCTGTTGTGATCATTTCTGAGTATTGAGCTAAGTGCTAGCAATTCTTATTTGAAAAACAAATATGATATAGAGCTGTTTGCTAATTTTCCAGCTTAGTTAGGAACTATATTTTATCTAAAGATACAGTTTTCCCATGGTGTAGTAGATCTTATATTAGATAATGACATGGACTACTGAACGGTAATGCCACTCAAATTCAAAACTTAATCCATCTCCACTCATGACAAAGATGGGTCCTGAATTTCAAATTTCAAATCCCACTGTGTAAATTGATTCTACAAGTTGCACAGACTTTAAATCCAAGAACTTTAACTTCATTTTAGCTCTGAAAAATGCTAAAATATCCAGTATTGCCCTTCTTTATAAAATATAGTCCCTGGTGTCTCAGTCGTAAGAATATGCCTCCCAATACAGGAGATGTGGGTTCAATCCCTGGGTTGGGAAGATCCTGTGTAGAAGGAAATGGCAACCCATTCCTATATTTTTGCCATGAGAAATCCCAGGGACAGAGGAGCCTGCTTAAGCTACAGTCCATGGGGTCTCAAAAGAGTCAGACATGACTTAGTGATTAAACAGCAAAAGTATTAACTTCAGTATTTTTCAAGTGATAGTTCTGAGAATAAAATTAGGTAATATTTTGAATAACTGGGCTCCCCAGGTGGCTCAGTGGTAAAGAATCCACCTGCCAAGCAGAGGCTGCAAGTTCAGTCTCTGGGTTGGGAAGATCTCCTGGAGGAAGAGATGACAACTCACTGCAGTATCCTTGTCTAGGAAATCCTATGAAGAGGAGAGCCTGGAGGGCCAAAATCCATGGGGTTACAAAAGAGTCAGACATGACTTCGTGTCTAAACAACAACAAAAAATTGAATGGTATAAAAATTAGCAAAAGCTAGATGATCTGTCAACATTAAGATAGAATTGAATTTGTCAAAAGAATTTTGTATGACTTTGGAAATGTTAATATATAGTAGTACATTATCCAATATGGTAACTACAAGCCACATATGGCTACTTAACACTTGAAATGTGGCTCACATGTTTAAGGAAATGAATTTTTCTTGTATTTAATTTTAACTTTATTAATATAAATTAAAATACATAGATGGGGTTAGTGACTACAGTGTTGCACAATACAGACAGAGAACGAACTTATTCAATTGATTTAATCATTTAATAGATAAAGTTTGTAATTTATGTAGCTGTTGTAAGATTTCACAGCTTAGGCAGTCAGAAATTCCCCTAGGGTTTATAGTGGAGATTTCGGATAAGCTGTGAGCCAATCTTTTTTGATCATAAATTCATAATTAACATATATCTTTGGCTATCCACCTAGTCTGCAACTAAGTTTTAGTATTTGTGTTACTGTAATTAAATCATAAATACTACTTGCTTTCTCAGTTAATTTAATTGGTTAGAATAGGTGGATGGAAATGTTAAAAAGTTAATTAATTACAAGTCTTACAATGACAGGTGAATAGTATGTGTTCATTACATATTAGCTACTTCTAATCAAAACAAACATTACAGAAAAAATAAACATAGTTAACTATTCTGAATGAAAAAGGATTTCTTAATGGCAGTTTGATTATACCGATACTTCAGTTCAGTTGCTCAGTCGTGTCCAACTCTTTGCGACCCCATGAACCGTAACATGCCAGGCCTCCCTGTCCATCACCAACTCCCGGAATTCACCCAAACTCATGTCCATTGAGTCGGTGATGCCATCCAACCATCTCATCCTCTGCCATCCTCTTCTCCTCCTGCCCTCAATCTTTCCCAGCATCAGGGTCTTTTCAAATGAGTCAGTTCTTCGCATCAGGTGGCCAAAGTATTGGAGCTTCAGCTTCAGCATCAGTTCTTCCAATGAACACCCAGGACTGATCTCCTTTAGGATGGACTGGTTGGATCTTCTGGCAGTCCAAGGGACTCTCAAAAGTCTTCTCCAAACACCACAGTTCAAAAGCATCAATTCTTCAGCTTTCAGCTTTCTTCATATTCCAACTCTCACATCCATACATGACTACTGGAAAAACCACAGCCTTGACTAGACAGACCTTTGTTGACAAAGTAATGTCTCTGCTTTTTAATATGCTGTCGAGGTTGGTCATAACTTTCCTTCCAAGGAGTAAACGTCTTTTAATTTCTTAAGGTTTGGGCAATATATAGAGCTACACTTCCCTTGAATTGGGGTTAATCCAGTCCTAGTGTGCTTGCTGTACTTTCCCTAAGATAATGTTTAAGCCTTCCCAAGAATTCTGCCATTGCTGAGTTGACCTCAAGGCCAGGAGAGAAGCTGGGTCTTAGCCATCTTGCTTGAAAGAGCCTTTCATGCCTCTTAGACTGTCACTTAAATTTCCTTAACTCTGTGTGGTGTTAGAGAATGTTTTAATTTCATTCTTTTACATGTAGCTGTACAGTTTTCCCAATATCTCTTATTGAAGACACAATCATTTCTCCGTCGTATATTCTGGCCTCCTTTGTCATGGATAATTGATGATAAGTGCCTGGTTTTATCTCTGGCCTGTCCATTCTGTTCTGTTGATCTATGTATCTGTTTTTGCACCTTTGGCTACTGTTGTATAGACTAAGCTTTGTAGTATAGACTGAGGTCAGAAAAGCTGGTTTTTCCAGCTCCATATTTCTTTCTCAGGATTGATTTGGCCTTTTAAGATATTCTGAGTTTCCATACAAATTTTTAAAGTTTTGTTCTAGTTTTCTGAAAAATGCCATTGGTAATCTGATAGGAACTGTGTTGTATATTTAGATTGTCTTGGGTAGTAGAGTCATTTTGATAATATTGATTCTTCCAATGCAAGAACATGGTATAACTTTCCATCTATCTGTGTTGTCTTTGATTTCTTTCATCAGCATCTTATAGTTTTCAGAGCACAGGTCTTTTGCCTCCTTAGATAGGTTTATTCTTAGGTATTTTATTATTTTTAAAGACCTAAATGTAATAAATACTTTACAAGTCTTAGAAGAAAACATAGATTAGTACGCTCTTTGACATAAATCAATGAAGACAAAAATGAAAATAAACAAATGAATTCTAGTTAAACTTAAAAGATTTTGCATAGCAAAGGGAACCATAAAAAAAGTGAAAAGACAGCCCACAGAATGGGAGAAAATATTTGCAAATTCGGTGACATTTCTCAAAAAAAAGACATGCAGATGGCCAAAAAGCACATGAAAAGATGTTCAACATTACTAATTATTAGAGAAATACAAATCAAAACTACAGTGTCAGAATGGCCATTATCAAAAGATTTATGAATAGTAAATGCTGGAGTGGATGTGGAAAAAAAGGGAACCCTCCTACATCATTGGTAGGAATTTAAATTGGTATGCCCACTATGGAGAACAGTGTGGAGGTTCCTTAAAAAATAAAAATAGAGCTACCATATGATTCATCAATCCCATTCCTGGGCATATATCCAGAGAAAATCTTAATTTGAAAAGATACATAAACCCCAATGTTTGTTGTAGCAGTAATTAAAATAGCCAAGACATGGAATCAACCTAAATGTCCATCATCAGAGGAATAGGTAAAGAAAATGTGGTACATATATACAGTAGAATATTGTTCAGCCATTAAAAGAATGAAATAATGCCATTTGCATCAATATGAACTGACATAGAAATTCTCATACTAAGTGAAGTAATCAGACAAAGACAAATATTATATGGTACACTTATATATGGAATCTTAAAAATGATACAAATAAGCACTTTCTTGGTTGTCCAGTGGTTAAGATTCCATGCTCCCAATACAGGGGGTGGGGATGTGGGTTTAATCTCTGATTGGGGATCTAAGACCCCGTGTGCCATGCAGCACAGCCAAAAAAAAGGAAAAAATAAGTACAAATGAACATACTCACAAAAAGAAACAGATTTACAGACTTCAAAATGAGCTTAAGATTATCAAAGAGGAAAGATGGTCCGTGTGTGTGCTTAGTCAGTCACAGTCATTCAGTCATGTCCAACTCAGCCTGCCAGGCTCCTTTGCCCATGGAATTTACTGGGCAAGAATACTGGAGTGGGTAGCCATTCCCTTCTCCAGGGGATATTCCTGACACAGCGATTGAACCAGGTTTCTTACAGTGCAGCTGGATTCTTTACCATCTGAGTCACCAGTAGCATTGAGGAAAGGTAGAGGGAGGGATAAATTATAAGTTTGGTATTAACATATAGGAACTACTATATATAAAATTGATAGTCAACAAAGACCAATATAGCACTGTAGAGCCCAGGGAACTCTAAGTAGTATTCTCTAATAACCTATATGGGAAAAGAATCTGCAAAACAATGGATATATGTATGTGAATAATGGAATCACTCTGTCATACAATTGCTATACAATTGAAATTAACATAATATTGTAAATTAACTATACTCCAATATAAAATAATAGTTAAATTAAACTTTTAAAAAATCCTTCTTAATTCTGGGTGACTTGATAAATCTCTTTTGGTCTGTGTGTCCTTTGACTTTCTAAACTATATAGAAACTTACTGCTTCCAATCTCAGAAAAGAGATTTCTGAGACTAAATCTTCTCCCATATAAAATTCCCTGGCATTTTCATATGTCTTCTTTATAACTTAGATTAACCTTATTTTTATAGCTTTACTACATAAAAAAGTGTTGGCCTTGAAACAGCAGCATTGCTTCCCCTTGGAGCTTGTTAGAAATACAGTATGTGAGGCCCACCAGATCTACTCAATCAGTATCTGCATGTTATGATTCCTTAGTATTTTACCAATTGGTACATAAAGAATAAGAAGTGTTCTTTCATAGTAATAACACACTGCTTCTTGTTTGCTCTGAAAAAACAGGGGAATGATTTATTAACTGAACTTGGCTTTATACTACTTCTTTTACTGAGACAAATTTCATTATCCTAAGCTGACCTAAGCTCCATATTTCCATGTATATCCCCAAATTTACCTTAACTTCAAGCAAAAATCACAGAGTAAAGGATAGATTATTTTTTCTTTTGTCGGAATCCTAATTCTCTTTTGTTGTTGTTCAGTCACTGAGTTATGTCTGACTCTTCGCCGTCCCATGAACTGCAGCATGCCAAACTTCCCTGTCCTTCACCATCTCCCGGAGCTTGCTCAAACTCATGTTTATCGAGTCGGTGATGCCATCCAACCATCTCATCCTCTGCTGTCCCCTTCTCCTCCTGCCTTCAATCTTTCCCACTGTGTTTTCCAATGAGTCAATTCTTCGCATCAGGTGGCCAAAGTATTGTAGCTTCAGCTTCAGCATCAGTCTTCCCCATGAATATTCAGGGTTGATTTCTTTTAGGAAGGGACTCTCAGGAGTCTTCTCCAAAACCACAATTCAAAAGCATCAATTCTTTGGTGCTCAGCCTGCTTTTTGGTCCAACCCTCACATCCATACATGACTATAGGAAAAACCATAGCTTTGACTATACAGATCTTTGTTGGCAAGGTAACGTCTCTGCTTTTTAATATGCTGTCTAGGTTTGTCTAAAATTAATTAAGTTAAATTACATAAAAGTAAAGCATTTATATTCTATTAGATAAATATTCTACTTTTAGGCATGCTCATTGATACAAACCTTGTTTTATGCAACTTGAATACCTCATATTATAGTTTAAGCCTTTTTGATTTACTGCTGTCTTTTGGGGACCAATGTGAATAACTGAATAACAAAAGTCTTTTAGTCAAAATCTGTCTTAAAGAAAAGCTCTTTTCCCAGTTTTCTTATTTTAGATTATCTACTTCAAAAACAATTGTTATCATAGTTTAGCAGTGGTTTTATTTAAATGATAATTTTTAAAATTAAAGAATAAAGCAATAAATAAATGATAAATTTTAAATTTATTTTCCCACTTAGATCAGTGTTCTATGCCTCCATAATATCATTTCTGTTTTGATTTATAATTGCTTTTTAGCCTTAGTAATTGATTTTTCCTTGTATTTCTGAAAGTTTCTCTAATATATCTGAAATAAATGTCCGAAAATGCAGCATGTAGGAAGATACATAGTACATTTAAATTTTTTGATAGTAACTGATTTTATTTGTTGTTTGTTTTACGTGACATTTCTGATAAATAAGTTTTGGTTGAATTTTGTTTAGAAAATGGTTTGCTGAATAGATTTTAACTCTGATTTTAAAAAATTATTATTCTATCTAAAAGTATATATTGAATTCCAAAAAAAAGATAAAGAAGACAAGAAAGTAAAGAATAGAACACAGCTACTATTATATTTCTTTTTTTATTGTAATATTCATCAAAGAAATATTCTAAGCACTGTGTAATTATATGTATAAGTATGCTTCTTATAAGCTCAAATGCGTTATGTTCTAGGCTTCTCAGGTGGTGCTAGTAGTAAAGAACCTGCTTGCCAGTGTAGGAGACATTGGAGGTTTGATCCCTGGGTTGGAAAGATCCCTTGGAGGAAGGCCTGGCAACTCACTCAAGTATTCTTGTCTAGAGAATTCCATGCTTAGAAGAGCCTGGCAGGTTACAGTCAATAGGGTCGCACAGAGTCAGACACAGCTGGGGTGACTTCGTATGTATGCACGCATGTGTTATTTTGTAATATACTAATTGTATCTGGTAATTAACAATTGATTAGTCAATTTAGGTTAACTTATTATGTTTTAGTACAGCTTATGAAAGCTCAGACTCTTGTCCTACATGATGGGCTCAGAAAAAAAGAATATGAAATAGGAATTTAACTTTCAGTAACAGTGTACCTGGCATTGGTTATATTAAGGTAATTTTGCATTAATCACATTGAGTTATCTTAGAGTCCACAGAGAAGCGGTTTTTTTAGCCCATTCCATGTGACTTTATGGTACTGGTTCTGAGTCATGTATTTGAATTATATGATTTTATTTAAATTCTTAAAAATAATTCTGGAAGTTTTCTGCAACAAGGATTTCTTTAAAGGGTGTGGGTAAGAGATAAAGGACTGTGCTAAGGCTTTGTCAGGATAGAGAAGGGCAGGTAAGAGAAATTTCAGAAATAGAGGACAGTCTACTCCATCAGATGCTTCAAGTATGTGTTTTGTGAATACCTGTTTAACCAGTTCAATTTATACTAGTTTCTGATATAGTCAATACAGTACAAATAAAGTACAAACACATCCCCTGTTAATCTGTAATATGCCAAATAATGAGGCTGTTCTTTCTCCTGTATTTTAAGTGTAAGTTTATTTTTTTCTTTCATCACTGTATTTATTCATTCCTTAACAAAACAATTTTGAATGGCCACAACTTGCCAAGTGGGGCTAACTAGATGAAGTGTCCATTTGTTATAAAAATGATGTAATTTTGAAAGGATTGTACATTTTATAAAGATATTTTAATTAAATTTCTCTTCCTTTCCTCATTGCTAAGAATTTAGAAGGGCATTTATAAAGTAGCACCAACTTTATGGAGGACAACTTAACGAGATATCAAAAACATTTAAAGTGTGCACCACATTGGTTATATATTTCTACAAGTAGTTAGGCATTGCTATGGTTGCTGAAATAGTATTCTTACCTTGTGTATTTTGCTTTGTTAGATAAATAACACTTATAAAGAAAAATGCTATAGCAATGCTGAATCTCTTTTATCAATAGAACAAATTTATACAGATATTCTTAGACTGCAGAATAACTGCCGGTATGTCATGGCAGAAATATATTGTACAACTAATGTGTTCCATCTAAGGTTCCTTTATCAAACTTACTACCTTTATACACAACTGTATATCTAAATCAAATAACTTTGGTCAATAAATAGAGGCCTGCTTTTATAAGTTATGGCAAAGAAATAATTTTTTTTTTTTTTTTACGAAAAGCAATTCTTTCTAGTTTATGTGCAGTTAGTATAAAAATGCATAGCAACAATAAACCTCTTGTGGTACTGAACTTAGGATTATAACAAATAGTATTAAAATAATCAAATTACTTTACACAGATTTCTTATTATTTCTGTTAATAATGGATACTAATTAGAGTATAGAGATGTCTAATTTTACCAACATGTTACTGGCCCATATTTTGTATAAGTGAAATGGTGATAATGAACTTTTATCATACATGAAGAAAGACAGTATTTTTTTCTTGTTTCTTATGCACTTTACCATATATTACTAAAAGTAAAATGCTTTCCTGAACAAGTTTCATTTAGTGTTTAGAGGATGTTCTATTTTAATCTGCTTAACTTTTTTCACAATAAAATCTGAAATAATTTTACATTTCTAAAAGCACATATAGTCTTAAGTTCATAGAAGAGAAGCGTTTACTACACATGGTGTTCAGCTGCTCGGCAGCAAACAGGTCAAGAAGCTAAATGAATATGCCCTCAAGTCTATGAGTGAAAAATAGATCTTATAAGCAAGAGAGACAATAAGATATTAAATTGGAAGCAGGTAGCGTTTCGGAACCTCTGCTGCAACATACCATTTGTAAAATACATTTCCCATATGGTCTGTTGGTAATTTTTATGCATTTTAGTCACCTAGTGGATTGATGTGTACAGGAGGAATATATATTGTTTTACTAGGACCTTAGTCTAGAAAATAAAATGAGGTGCTAGTATTATTATTTAGGTATAAAGAAACAAACAGACGTTTATGTCGGTAGAGATAATAAGCTAATCACTGAATAGGAAATATATTCACATTATTTCTGTTTTTTTAAAACTTGATGATTTCATTGAAGGTAAAAGTGTTAATCGTTAAGTCATGTCTGACTCTTTGTGCCCCATTGGGGGACTATAGTCCCCCAGGTTTCTCTCTCCATGGGATTCTCCAGGCAAGGATACTGGAGTGGGTTGCCAATTCCTTCTCCAGGGGATCTTCCCCACCCAGGGATCAAGTGTGGGCCTCCTACACTGCACTCAGTCTTTATCATCTGAGCCACCAGGGAAGCCCTGGTTTCACTGAGTGGTGTTTAAATTTGACAATATTATTTCTTTAATTGTAATGCCACTGAATTGTAGAAACATTGAATACAGATGCATTAAAAATTACAAAAGCATTTAACTATGATTTCTTGAACTTTAAGAAAAATAATGACTCTTTCCTCCAGAAAGCTGTATATACTCGAGCTTCCCAGATGGAGTTAGTTTTAAAAGAATTCACCTACCAATGCAGGGACATAATAGATGTGGGTTGGATCCCTGCGTCAGGAAGATCCCTGAAGGAGGAAATGGCAATCCACACATATATACTCACATTCACAGAAAAATTAGCAGATAATTTAGTGAGAATTATAGACTGGTTTCCCCTACCCACAATATTTGTATTTATTTTTCCAACCTAGACTAGAAACTCCTGTGGAAGTACAGGAGATTTGCTTTGCTTCCTTATGTGCAAATAGAATACTGATTCTAACTTTGATTCATTGAAGAGGATGACTTCATCACTTAAGACTATAGATTGATAGTAATTATCAATATTAATAAAATTTATGAAAATTCCATCCTAACTTTAACATTTCTATTGATTTCTTTATTCGCAACACAAGAAAAATAATACTCCACTTGAATGTACGTTGTGTGTGCTTAGTCGCTCAGTCATGTCCAGCTCTTCGCGACCCCATAAACTTGTAGCCCACCAGGCTCCTCTATCCATGGGGATTCTCTAGGCAAGAATACTGGAGTGGGTTGCCATGCCCTCCTCCAGGGGGTCTTCCTAACCCAGGGATTAAACCCAGGTCTCCCACATTGCAGGTGGATTTTTTATTGTGTGAACCACCAGGGAAGCCCCAACGTGTATATGAAAATACTTTGTGTCTTCTGAATACATTTTATAAAAATCAAGTTTGAAACAAATCATAGATATTTACTACTTGGCCCGCGACTTTGGTTCTATGAAGAGAATCATCAAGAAAATAAATTAGAAATCTGACCTGCCTCGTATAGAAGGAAATAAAATATGACAGTTAGAAGGCTTGTGTTTTAGTACTACCTTGAGTTCTTTTTCTTCCTCTTCTCTTTCTGTTTCTTTTTATTATTGTTGTTATTAGTATCATCTTTTTTTTTTTTTGGCCTTATTGTAGCTCACAATTTCAAGGTCTTAATATATTCACCCATGTGGGACATGCATCTAAAAGACAGTCATAAATGCTGGTTTTATCTAAACCCCCTTGTCTTTTATTTTTTCATATTTCTAAGCACTCCATGAATTTGTGCTGGATTATAACCATTCTCATCTGTATTCTTTTTCTCTGGGCTCAGGTTATGTAGTTTCCTATTACTTCATATGTGTCTCTAGCAAAATTGAAATACTTAAAAACAGGATCATGTTTGACATAGCTTTGGACCCATAGTAAATATTTAGCCAATAGTGAGTCAGAAGACCCAGAGGAATCGGGTGGAGAGGGAGGTGGGAGGGGGGATCGGGATTGGGAATACATGTAAATCCATGGCTGATTCATATCAATGTATGACAAAACCCACTGGAAAAAAATAAAATAAAAAAATTTTAAAAAAGCAAAAAAAAAAGAAAAGAAAGTAAAAGCAGAATTAATAATTATTTCATTAAAATGTCACTCCATATCCCAAATCTAATAAATAAAATCTGTAAGAGGAAATTTCCTCCCTCCAAAAATATGATTATCACTATTTAGCCATGCTTTCAATAGAAATTGATGGTGTGTTACGCTTAAGATAGCAGAATTATTTAAAAAACTACCATTAGTAAATCTACTTATCATCCTTAGCATACAAAACTTGAGTGGTATTTTAGAAGGTGAAAAAATTTGACCCAAAATATATTATAGTTAATATTTTATATGTGGATTGAAGAAGTTTTCCTTAAAGTATAATAAGTAAATATTACAGATTTTATTCCTACAGTCTGTTAGAATCTAAACATATGTTGAGTTTTCTTTCCACTTCACTATGTCTTAAATAATATAATTCTGGATATTTAATAATATATACTTATAGAGTTAAAAAAACATCAACAGTATTTTCCCTATGTGAAACTGCCATGAGTTATGATAGATTATATATGGAAATTTTTACTAAATAGTCTACTGGGAAAAATAGTAATCAGTTCCCTTGCTGTGTGCAGAATTTGTAAAAGAGCAAATTTCCCTTTTTATACCATGTCTTTATCTTAGCACTTGGAAAATAGACATGCTTCTATGTTCCTCATATATCACCTTTATTCTTTGGAAATATTATTTCTTGTTTTATACTCAGCTGATAATTTTGAAGCTTAGAAAGTATCTTTGTGTTTCTTCGAGAATACAATACTTTTTAGGCACCTGTAATGCAAAATTGACTACTCTGCCCTGATTTGCTATTTAAAAACCAAATATACTTTTCATAGAAACATTATGAGAATATTCTCAGAACTATTTGATAGCCAAAAATCTAACAGCACAAGTGTACCTTAATAGGAGAATAAACATATTATAATGGAATACCACAAATCAATGAAAATGATTCACAACTACACAAGCATGGATGAATCTCTCATATAATAAGTGGAAGAAGCCAGATACCAGGTGATGCATATTTTATGATTCCATTTGGAAAAAAAATTAAATGACAAATTAATCTGTAGATTTAGAACAGAATAGAGGTTTTTCTGGAAGTAGCACAAGGGCTATAACTGGGTATGAAGGATGCTCTGGGATGGTGGTGATGTTCTGTCTTTAGGTATTGTTTATGTGGGTACTTTGTAAAAGTATCATTGAACTTTGCAGTATGAATTTTGTACTTCTTTTGCATGTATATAATACTCTCTTTAAAAGTTTTCTTAAAAAGGACTATGTCACCATTTTAGCCTTTTGCACTTAAGCCTAATATTAATGCAATATAATAGTATTATATAATCACTATATATTAATCTTAATGTATGTTCAATTACATTTATATATGTTTATATAGCCTATTTTTACTTTCTCCAGTGGAACACTCTCAATGTTTAATGACTATTGCCCTTTTAAAAAAGATGAGAAATATATTTGATATATCATGAAATTATAGAATAGTTTATCAATGTTGTTTCTGTTTTTGGTCTTTTTCTGTTAATGGAGAACAAACAGGTTTATTCTGATAGTTTAATAAACTTTTTCAATGTCAAATTTATTTTCAGAATATTCTGTAAATAGATATTCCATCCAGAAGTTTTAAAATACTGCTTTCTTCGTTGCTATTTTTTGAAGTTGCAAAATAATCAGTACCAAATTTTTATGTTAATTAATTTATTTTAATTGGAGGATAATTACTTTACAATCTTGTGATGGTTTCTGCCATACATCAACATGAATCAGCCACTGGTGTACGTATGTACCCCCCACATCCTGAACCTTCCTCCCAACCCCATCCCTCTGGGTTGTCCCAGAGCACTGACTGAGTGCCCTGCTTAATGCATCAGATTTTTTTTTAAATAAAGGTGAAAATTTAAGTAAATACTGCAAATACCACATTTTGTTAGAACTCAGTAAAAAGATCATTGCTTTATTCCTTAGAAATTATTTAGAATGTTGATTTCTGCCTTTTTTTCTATTTTAAAAGTCAATAAAAATGGCAAATTATATTAGGAAAAATGCAAATATAGCATAGTTAAATACATTCTATACCTGCTACTCTGACAATATAAAATAGTCGGTGATCTGTAATTATGGATATTCACCTAGATATTTACCAGTGAAGCAGTTAATGAAAACTTCTGCAGTAGTATTAAGGAGACTGTAACATCAAAATGAACTTACCCAATCCACTAGAATGACAGCATGCTGATTTTACTGTGGATATGGAATAAATTGTCACAATTTCTAAAACCTAAGTTGTGTGTGTGGAAGGGAAAATAACTCACTATTTTAGACATCTAAAAAATTCATCTTCCAAAACACTGCCACATGGGCAAGGCTTAGAGCACTAGGTTTTGAAGATAGATATGTTCATGCCATGCCGTGGCATGAAGTTATTCTTTCCTAGCTACACTCTTTGCATTACAGCCTGGAGTGGGGAATAAAACACAAACGCGTGAGACAAAGTGTACCATCTCTCTAAAACATGTATGTGTCTCTGAAGATTGTGAAGAATTGAAGAGGTTCTTCACCCACCCTTCTTCCTTGTCTTTCTTTTTAACACTGGGATACTTTGCATGGCTTATTACAACACATATTTGCCTATTAATTAGCTCTATTAATTGCCTATCACAGCTCTGAAATAAGGTTGGTTTTTTGTTGTGGCTTCATCATATTAGTGTAAAATCTTCAGCATTCCACATTCTATGTTGTTCCTTAGCTGCTTTACTCATTTCCCCTTTCCTTTGTCTGAGAAGCATCATGTAGAATAACTTCTTCCCAAGTTTAAGGAGCTCTTTCTTTTAGGTTTGAGTCTTTCCACACTTTTAACATATGAATACATTTTACAAAAGATGCAAAATTAATTACCAAAGATACAGAGTAAGCAATAAACAAAATTGTCACTATTCAAAATAAAGTTTTCTACACATTGTTAAAGGATTGTCAGAAGAATTCATACACACATAAAGAAATACTGTCATAATTTAAAAATTATTTTGAGTTAAATTTCATTTATTGCTTAATACAGGCACATGATTCATAATCCCTGTCTTCCCTGTCTCTGTCTCTGTATCTCCATTTTCTCTTGATTTCATACTCTCTCTTTCACCTCCCTGTCTCTTCTACCTCTATCTCTCTCTGTCTTCCTACCCTCACCAAGGAATTTTATAAAAGTAAAATGTAATGCTGGGATTTCTGTGTCAAGGTTAAAGAGAATCATTTTAAAATTAGAGGTGTCACTCATGTTGAGAAACTTTGTAAGAGATCTCTGGAGGCATGCACCAATATATTAGATTAGTACATGGAAAAATAAATTGAAAAAGGACAAACCCTGAAGTGATGAATCCTGACTATATCTTCCAAGCAACTGCCATTTTTAAAAGAACATAATTTCCTTTAACCAGAAATAAATAGATGGTGAAAACTGGGTGTGTAACAATATGTTATGTTATTTATGATATTTCCACATAGTTTGTGCAAACCAAACTAGATCAAATGACTAAAAACTAAACTTTGAGTAAATTCTTTGCAAATGTTGGGCAGCATTTTCTTTGTTTTGTGACTGGAAACCAGGTATTGACATCTATGGCTCAGATTGTAAAAAATCTGTTTGCAATGCAGGAAACCCAAGTTCAATCCCTGGGTCGGGGAGACCCCCATGGAGAAGGGAACGGCAACCCACTCCAGTACTCTTGCCTGGAAAATCCCATGGACAGAAGAGCCTGGTGGGCTACAGTTTATGGGATCACAAAGAGTCAGACACAACTGAGTGACTTAAAAAAAAACACAACACATTAACTTAAAATTCTTACCTGTGCATCAACTTGAAAAGTGTTCAGATTTATACTTGATAGTAACATATTAGGAACTAGTTTTTGTATTTCAATTTGTGAAGTTCTGCTTTTTGTTTAGGCTCACTTATTTCTGCATCACTCCATGGACATGCTCAAATTTTATTCATGAATTATGACATTGCTTTTATTTCATTAATTTTACTAACACAGGTTCAAAGAGTCAAGAGTCAGTTTAGATATAAACTATATAAAAGCCACATTATCTGTGTCTTTATGACATCTGTAAACAGTCTAGACATTTTCTTGCTTAGAGTTGCAACATCAACATTTTTCCTAGAGTATGTTTAATTATGAACAAGGAAAATAACAAAATAAGATTTTAATATTTCAGATTGTTATGGTGATATTAAAAGGCTTTATTAAGTGACATTTCCGAAATAGTTTTCAATCATGTAGATTAATTGTGCCTCTCAGGTATTTTTGTGCAAGTAATTTAAAAGTGACTGATGTTCCCACTAAACAAAGTAACTAAGGAAAATGCAGTGATTTCTTTTCTTTTGCTAACGAATATTTTTAAGAAGGTTAATTAATGACTAGAACTATAGGTATTCTCAGTACCTGGAGATTAAGTAACATGTTTTATTCTTATGAAAGCTACTGTTTTATAGTGTTAATCTTTGGCTGAGTCACAATAGTAGTTACTAGACAATAGAATGGTTAGTTGTAGTTCATCATGGCGGTTATCCATTGCTGGAAGAGACTTCACATATCCTTTGATTGCTGATGATTGCTAAACAAGGCCTGTAGATTTGCAACATAACATATCACATTTCTAAGGACATTCCATGTAAGTGCTTCGAAGAGTTTATTGAATAAAATAGTAAATGGATGAGTATGTTAAAAAAAAAAAACAAGACTTTTTCTGCAACAAAGTTGTTTATATGATGAATTTCAGTGGTTTGGTGTTGTGACTGTATCCCACCATCCCTCCCATCTCACCCACCCACCAAAACCTAATACCTACCTTATGAGACATTTGAAATAATAAAATGAGATAATATACTTAAAACATCTTACTCATTTCACTTGGAAATAAATCAACATATTTAAGTTGAGAGCTTAAGGAATCATCCTATGCCTTGCTTTAAGGCAAGAGGTTATTTTTTTTTTTTAAATACAGTTTAAGAGAAGTTTCATATCAAAAGAGAAATATGAAGAATACTACCCATATCTTAGCTTTTGGGGGAGCCTGTCAAGAATTGTGAAGAATCTGAGGTTTTATCCTACTTGCTAGCTTACAACTTCCCCTGCCAGCTTCATGGTTGCTAGCAGAAGATAGGAGACTCCTGAGACAGAGCCAAAGCACTTTATTATTTACATGAATCAGAGTCAGAGTATAAGCATTTTCATGTATAAGTTCCCAACCTCCAGTTCTCAAAAGGTGGCACAAAATGAGTCAGGTGATACCTGTACACAACTGGATTGTGTTTCAGAAGAGGAACCTTGGCTGTAGAGACATAAGTCTCTTAATGTCAGGAAATATGCCTACCTTTGGCCCTGAAGAGAGACATTATTATTTGGGGCAGTAAGCATGTCGGCCACTTGTTCCAGAGGGAGACAGTGTTTCTATCTTCCAGTGTTTTATACATATGAAAAGATATTTCAGAACCACAAGAGTATTATCTCTCAGTAGAAGCCATGTAGGTGCAATATGAAGACCACTTATTTTACTCTTCACATCAATTCAAACCAACCTCAGGCATTTGAGCCAATCACTTTGGCAACAGGGAACAAAAAATGTAAATTTACCTAAGGAATAAAATAATGGAATATTGAATTATGTGCATGTATTATTACAAGCATATAATCTTTGATTTAGAAAGCTTTAAGTCAATTTTTGATGTTTAGAGGTGAATATGTAAGAGAATTTGGTCAACTCAGAAATAATCTGATAGATATACTAATTGAGTTTCCCAAGCATATTTTGGGTTCTGATACATGAAGAACTAAACAAAAAGAAATAAAAAGTGAGTAAAAAGTTTGCAGAAAATATGCTGAGTCAACAATCTGCACTTTCATATATTTCTAAATTTCTTGCCTTTATTGAATTTATGTAAATTATATCTAATATTTACTTGGACTTCCCTGGTGTCTCAGTCTGTAAAGAACCCGCCTGCAATGCAGGCGACCTGGGTTCAATCCCTGGGTTGGGGAAATCCCCTGAAGAAGGGAATGGTTACCCACTCCAGTATTCTGGCCTGGAGAATTCCATAGGCAGAGAAGCCTGGCAGAGAAACATTTACTTGAGATAGATTCTTAATATTTAATTAAAGGAATGGTGTTTGTGGCAGAGAATTGAAAAACAATATTTAGCTTGATTTCACACTAAGATGAAAACACCGAACCAAAAAAAAAAAAAAATAGGAAAAGATTATTGCCATTTTCAGGTTAGTAAAGTTTCTAAAGATTTTGTGATTTACAAAATTCTCCTAAGGTTTGTGTGGATGTTCAAAATGTAAAGTACTTGAGGCAGTTAATTCTTGAGAAACATCTTTGGCAGCACTTATTAATGTTTCACTTTTACCATCTAGAAATAACAATAAACTCTAATCCACGGCCCCCCTAAATAAGCTCACAATAATTGTTTCTTCTACATAGGCCACAGTACTCTGTTTTGCTTAGTCTTAATTTGAATATTAAATCAATATGATCAATATATCTTTCTACTTTTTATTCAGTAGAAACACAGAAAAAATTTACTCTGTATAAAGCTTTCATCTTTAAAGAAGTTATAGTAGTTTCAGCTTTAAAGAATATTTTTATTTTAATAAAATAGTAATTATTAATATTATTTTAGAATGAATATAACTATCACTTGATACTCCTTGTCTAAAATGTTTTTGATTTGAATGAACAGTGACAAAGATTCTTTGGATACCTATTTTCTTACTTCCTTTTTTCATTATATGTTTTCATATATTTTCAAATATGTATTTTATTATTTTCTTCCAATTTGTTCCTTTTACATAACGCTGAGCTTTTGGTTTCAGAAGAAGGAATTCTTACTTAATGCATACTACTTAAAAAAATAAAACCATAGAGAAAACTATAAAACACTGATGAAAGAAATCAAAGAGGACACAAATAGATGGAGAAATATATTGTGCTCATAGATTGGAAGAATCAATATTGTGAAAATGACTATACTACCCAAAACAATCTATAGACTCAACGCAATCCCTATCAAGCTACCAACGGTATTCTTCACAGAACTAGAACAAATAATTTCATAATTTGTATGGAAATACAAAAAACCTCGAATAGCCAAAGCAATCTTGAGAAAGAAGAATGGAACTGGAAGAATCAACCTGCCTGACTTCAGGCTCTACTACCAAGCCACAGTCATAAAGACAGTATGGTACTGGCGCAAAGACAGAAATATAGATTAATGGAACAAAATGGAAAGTCCAGAGATAAATCCACGTACCTATGGACACCTTATCTTCGACAAAGGAGGCAAGAATGTGGTCAATGTAAAAGAATGAAACTAGAACACTTTCTAACACCATACACAAAAATAAACTCAAAATGGATTAAAGATCTAAATGTAAGACCAGAAACTATTAAACTCCTAGAGGAAAACATAGGCAAAACACTCTCCGACATAAATCACAGCAG